>NC_040017.1:26052417-26217611 GCF_000972845.2 Larimichthys crocea
AGAAGAAAAAAAAAAAAAAAAAAAAAAAAAAACGGAGCTGGCCAGAAAGCTCGAGGTTTGCTGGGTCTCACGTCACCGAGCAGCCCGAGGACGACGACATCAGGCCAGTGGGACAGACTAGTGCTCAACACTCCGTAAGCGGTTGTAGCTGCTGATTGTGCCTCTCACGTCACCCTTCCTTCCTGGCACGAAGGAGAATCTAGCTATGGCTTGTCTAGATCCAGTATTAGTTTGTTGTTCTGTAAAAAACATGACGGCTGCAACAGCTGATTAGGTTTTTACATGTTAATGAATATCATGTAACTGGAACCCGGAGCATATTCATTAAACGGGTTGATTTTCATTGAATGAAAATGTCATTTTTTAATGATGTTTCTCTTCGATACAGAACTTTCCCTAACAATACTGGGACAAGTTTGTGAAAAAGAAAGGGTGAGCTTTACCAGACCGCTTTTGATTCAAAAATGCTGTTTTTTTTTTTTGTTTGGCAGGAACAATCGTCTGTGTGTATTTCCGGTGTTGGATAAATCACGGGACATCACGGCAGAGAGAGGATCGGCTGAGGTTGCTCGGTATGGACTTGGCTTCACCTGACGTCTGCCATGACGCATCAAAGAAGCCCGAACCAGACAACGGCTCAATGTTCAGCTTCGTACGTACCGCCATTGTAAACTCTTGACATTATTACGAATACAACTAGGTTTATAGCTCATAATATCATGGAAACAAACTCGCCCTTCTCTCTGAGGATAACAATCTTTGACATCAAAAGGTTAAAACCAGATCTGGAGAGTTTGGTGTTGTTTTCACTGACATGTGAGTAAGGAACAGCTGTCCATCTAATTTAAAAATCTTTTTTGGTTTATTTGTTAAACTGACCGCGCTGTTTATTCGTTTCCAATACCTTCCACTACCTGTGTTGTGTACATGTCTCAGGCTGCTGCTCGGACAACTACAACAACTTTCCTTCTTTGCTTGCCCATGCTCTTGGACATCGCCAGGGCCGCAAAACCTGCGCACGCAGTTCTGTCCTCGTTTTACTCACAACGCAAACAGTGTGCACGCTTCCACGAGTAATGAACGTCATAAGTTTCTTGTTTTGCCCCTTTAACGCGAACACTCGTATAATGACGCCATCCGTCTGTTCCTTCCAGCCTGATGGACGGTGGGGTGTGCTTGCTGTGGGTGTGTACCTGTTAACCGTGGTTGCCTTCAACTTCTTCCGCAAGTTCTTACAACAAGGTGAGGATGAGGACAACCAGAATAGTTGACGACATGATGGACTGGTGAGGGAGTTGGCAAGAATAGTGTTATAGTACGGAGCATGAATTTGGAGAGGTCGGGGTGGTGTTTGAGACGTCCCATGTCCTCGCCCCTCCGCAGTGTTAACCTGTTCCTTCCCTGTACGTGCGTGCAGTGCCGGCGGGCGCATTAGGCGATGAAATGAAGACCAGCCGGGGAGAATACGAGCTCTATCGAGTGGTCTTTTGCCAATCACCTTCTTCTTCTTCGTCTTGTCAATTCCTGCTGGCTATCATCCAGGGTATGGGTTTATTGGCTCTATGATTGTTTTGGGGTAATTGAACCTGCATTGCAGCTGCACACACTGACACTCACTGCGGTAACTGTCTATAATCTCAACATAAGGGAAGTCCAGTTTTCCTGCAGGATCTTTAAGTCTATTAATATAATATATCTGGTTGAAGATGTTGCAAATGTGTGTGTGACAGAGTGCACACACACGAAAATGAGGATTGTCCTCATTTTTCCAAAAACTCAAACTTTCACTGTGGGCAGAAACTGAGACAAAAATAGAAAAAAATAAAGAGAATATAGAAAAAGTTGTGGGGATTAAGATCCGGGAGTTTCCTTCCCTGGAAGAACTTTTTCCCCCCCTTTATCCCAAACTAACTCTGTTTAGAAGAAATGTTTCTGTCTGTTGGTCCGTACAGGTTTGATCATGACGCCTGTTGGAGAGCTGAGAGACCAGGCCGGTGGCAGCGGGTGCAGAGATGACATGGAGGTACGATAATGAGTCTGCAAGGGACTTCCTTCTCGTTTTGTTTACTTCCCAGTGTTCACCTTTCTTCATATAAGCAGGAACATGTCTGATTCACTGTCCTCTCTCCTCTCAGGACAACAAGGGCTTCATCTGTGGAATAGGAAGCGACTACTTGACAGACGCCGCACGGCTTCGAGACGCAAACCTTAGAAAACAACTTAAGCCAACTATATGTGAAGTTACAATGTACGTTGCCACACCATTAAACACAGTATGTGACAACTTTTATAACAACAGGACATTTGTAGGTGAATGTTCGGGAATTCTTATAATACATTATTTGACCTTCTTGTCCCCGCCACATGTGTTTTAAACACATGCCCTGATTGCTCTCTTCAGGTTCTTCCTGATGTATCTGGATCAATAAAGATGCAACGACATACATGGAACAGGTCGGTTAAACCCATGCCAAAATTTTAAATTGTTGGGTTTCAGTAAACTAATTGCTGGCGGTCGCTTTTGTTTTCTGTGTTACAAAATTGTTGGTCTTCCTTTCTGCTTTCAGGAATCATACGTGTGTGAAGAGTAGCTCAGAGCGATGCTGGGGAACTGTCTTCCCAGCTGGAGACCTGCGTTCAGGAAGGCGTATGAGACACAGCTCGTATGAATGTCCCTGCATTGGTTGATAGCAGCGTCTAAGAGAAAGAGAGGAGAGGAGGGAGAAAGGGGAGGGAAAATTCTGACAGAGGGGCAGAGAAAATTTAGGAGTTTTAGGATTGACACACGTACCTGTGTCTCGTTTTGTCCTTGGGTCTGTACACATTTCTCAGTCCTCTGTTGAGTCTATGCAACACTTTGACTGTAGCTTTTGCAACCCCTGCAGCCAGAATGTTTGATGGAAAAGTACTGAGACAGGCAGAGGAAATAAGATCAGAGAGACGTAAAAGAGAAGCCAGGGGCCTTTTATTCCGATATGAATACACTACATGGCACTTTTGTGTGTAAAATCATACATGATTGGCCTTGCATATCAATGCGTTATACACAACGCCTCTGCAGTCGCGACTCCTGCTGTAAACGTTATAGTGCCTATAGCATGTCACTGCTGCTTTAAGCGATCAGATAGTTTAGTTATTTTTTAGCTTCGACACATTTTTATTTGACATTAAGAGTGGATTGTGTGTGATTGTATATTGTGTTTGTAAGGTTGGGTTTTTTTTTGTTTATATTTGTATGTGGCTTGCTGCCGTTTTGATATTTTACTTTTGGTGTTTCGTCAGAGGTGTTTGGAAAGAAAATGAAGTTCCAATACAGCTCACAGTCGTACTCCGAGATCCTTGAGAGGAGCGGTGAACATTTCATGTCCCCTCTGTCATCCTCCTTTTCTTCGCTCGCTCCTCAAGACTTAGAAACATCGTCTTCTAACAGAGTTAATCCACGACGGAAAAAACTCACGGTTGGACTGACTTGGCCAAACGATAAATGGAGTCATTGTTGTGCGTACGTGGACACATGCAGTGTGAACACAGCTGCTACGACAAACCCAGTTTGGCACTCTGAAGTCGCTTACAATGCGGTCCCTGGATGTATGTGGTCCACTTATCTCCCCTGTGTCTCTGTGCATGATAAGATAGCGATGAATAAGCCACATACAGCATAGGAGGGAGTGCGACGGGGTTATTTATTTATTGTTTAAACGCAGATACAAATCTTATGAAGACGAACCGTTTTAGCCCGTTGTGGTCTAGTATTGAAAGGTCTGTGCCAACCAGTCTGTTTTAGACCACTTTATGCACAAATAGTGTTTGTCCCAGGCATTAAAATAAAGTAATTGCATGTATTTTAATTGTATACATTTGGCCGAGGTGTCATCTGTATAAACTGAGGTCATGTCTTAGTCTGCTTAGAAGCCTTTTTAATAAAGACATCATTTTACAATAAATAGAGATCATATATTTAGTGGTTTTCTTTAGGGCTGTTGAGGAATCGAAAACGATCTTCATAACTTTTGTCGGACATGAACTGGTCGCGTGTCCTGTTGTGAAATCAAAAAAGGGAGCCCGTGCAAGCGATTCGGTCTCACACTGAATGAACCCCCGTTTGGCAGTCAGAAGATCAAATTAGCTTTTTTCTTTTGTTGTTTTATTGTGCGCTCGTTAGGTTTTTATGATAGATATTTTCAGGAATCCAGCATATCACGTATTATTTTTTCAACCAAGAAAGTCATGTGTGATGGCGTTGATCTCAGACAGGTCTGTCTCACTATGCCTCGTACAGATACACATAACAAAACCCACCCAAAAACTCCATCTTGTATTAACGGCTATGGACCACTTTGTCAGAGACGGGAGCACGTATTTGTCGCGTGACCCACTCTGAAGTGGTGTGTTGCTTGGCCGCGGTTCACCACAGAGGCGTTGAGGAGCTGAATGTGAGATCACTACTTTCCACTGACTGAGTTCCTCTGACTGAACCCTGTGTTTCAATACAGAATAAAAACAATTATTGTAGGAGAGCTGCACCGTGTCCTCAATTTTACACTTCATTCTCATGGGTGCAAGCAAACAGATGACATGTATCTCACAATTCATTCAGTTCTGTTTTTTTCTCTTGAAGAACGCTGACTCCCAATTGTTTATTAAGTTTAGTCTTATTTCCGTTTACAATAATCTCCCGACGGTGAGACCTGATCCCGGCTGTAAGCCTCGCCCTGCATTAGAGCCGATTTGTCCACCTGCCTGTTTTTGTCGCTTTGTTCCCTGTTTTCCTCCCCTTCCCCTCCCCCTCCTGTTTTGCCCCCGTCTTGTGTTTTGTTTGTTGTTATCCCTTGTTCTGTCTGTTATGTTATGGCCTTGAATATAACGATAAAAATATGAAAAATATGTCGTTTAGTCGTCAGTTTACTCAAAATAGGAAGAGGTTTCCTTTGGGAATACGTTTGTGAGGCCTTGGACAATGTTCAGGATCTTAATATTTCTTCTTGGTGGGTTTTTAATATGTATCTAAAGTTTAAAACAATATGCACAGTGCACTAGCTTGAAGATTATATTTAGGTCCTTTAACCCTCCATAATAAGACTGTAAACTGACTCTGACATCTCTCTGTTGTAATTTATGATGATATGAAATGTTCCTCTCAGGTTTCATGATTTGGTGGAACTTTATCTTAATCTAATATTAAAAGTACATTGCTTTATCAGGAAAACACCCACTCACTATGACAACACTTTTGTCCTGAAAGATTGTGTCAGTGTTCATGTGGTGTGTGTGTGTGTGTGACCAGCTTGCGTGTTTACTTTGTAAAGACTGTCTCCATTAAGTGCATAAAAATAACTGTATGCCTGTTTACCTGAGTGTAGCATAAGAATTACTTGTGTGTCTGTTTGCTTTAGGGAGGGGCGGGCATGGAATAATACACCCACCTACAATTCTTCTCAGGGTGTGTAACGTGCTGACATGACCAGGTAACTTTAGGTGTTATAAACAAATGTATGCTTGGGAAATATTTATACTTTTTACTCCACTGCACTCATTGCTCCTAGTAAAAGCATTCCTGCCTTTACCAAATCAGCTGAATGTACTTTAGTGTCGAAATTGAAACAATGCAAAGTTTTCCCTGTAAAATCTGAATCTGTAAATCTTTATGCTGCAGATTTGCTCCTTTACTTCAGTTAAGCCACAGCTTTTGTCGTAGCACGCCACTCCTCTGCTGGTCGAAGGTTAATGTGCATCTTGTGCCTCTAAAGTACACACTGGTGATGCAGACCTGGGTTTGATACCCAGCCCTGCCCTCCTTCTTCATCTGTATAAAACAAGGCCTCCTACCGAGATCCTTTCCTGATCAACACCTGACTGCTGCCATGGTTGTCGCTCCTCTGCTATCAGCCATCTACGCCCTGTAAGATGGCTTTGTGGGTAATTGCGTCTGATAAATTCTCTGCCATACATATTTTATCTCTTACGGTCTTTATCTCCAGACCTCCGGAGTCTTTAGCCTGCTATGATAATTATATTTTTTTTTTTTTTTAATATCACTCACACGTTGACAAAGAACGTCTCTCTGTATGTTGCATATGCAGCATAGGATGACTTGAACTTAATTGTATAAATATTTAATCACCTGTGCGGTCAGCATGCTAAAAATATGTTAGTGTAACTAATTCAGACAAAATAATCAGATTTCCAAATGATATTTACTGGGTAATGTCACAGCCTGGAGAACAATATTATCTTTACACCAGTGATTATATTTCTTCTTCATACAGCCTCATTTCAGGTGTTTCTTTATATTAATGACAGCTATATAAAGATTCTGCACTGGTCTATCGGTTGCTGTAGATATTTATAGTTTAATTCTATTTAATTATAGGATTCGTTGCATTTATTTGTTGTTGTGTAGACTCTTTTTGTCAGGACATACAAGATACAAGAAACAGTAAGTCTTGTACTTTAGTACACACCCGATGTGCGTGTACCTTTTGTATTTCCACTAATTCAGTTGTATCCTACTTTATACTTCGACTACTTTCCTTCTACTTAACTACATTTATCTGGCAGCTGTAGTTACTAGTTCACTCTTAGATGGAAACAGAAAAAACTAACATGTTGGTTGTGGTGCCTTGTGATCCCGTCAGTTCCTGGTGTTCATGATGTCACCTGTGAACTTCTCAGATCGTTTCATTTAAATGATTTAAGAGGTAAAATGATCAAATATTTCAAGACAAGACAAAGAAACTCACATTTGTGTCAAAGATTTTGAATTATGATCACCTCATCTCTCATTTTATTATTTGTTTTATTAATTCATGATATTATCTTTGTTATAATATTATTACCAATCTGTAAGATTCAAACAACAGTGATACTACCACTATATTTGCACGTATCTTACCTTCCTCGCTGTTTGTGCACTGTACAGTGTATTCCCTATCTGGGCCCATTTATGGAGGCCTGAGGCAAGGAGTGTCCATCTACATCCAGGGGTCCATCCTGGACGACATCACCCGGTGAGTATAGAAAGCATATTTAAAATCTGTAACACTGAACACAGTGTAGAGAGTTTTATTAGAAGTTTCCGCAGTAGGTAACTGTGTAAAGAGACCTGAGGAAACACCCCTGTGTAATCTTAATCTGGGTGGAGCAGCTCTCTTTGTATTGTGCATATCAAAGCAAACTTTTAGCACACTTTAACTCCACTTTTATCATTTGTCCCTCCTCTTTTCAAAACAGTCACAGGCGCTCTTACAGGCCATTAACAGACAGAAAAACACAGCACTACCTGACTGTACTGCGACATCTGTAGCTCCTTTGTCTGGAGAGATTCTTTTTTCACTTGGTCTCACCTTCACTGGTTGCATTCTTCTGTTTTGCAACACTAAACTAACTCATCACTCACTTTAATCAAGTCAAATCAGATTTTATTGTATAGCTCAAAGTCACAGAGTACACATGCCTCTGAGGGCTTTACAATCTGTACAGGGAGTGACACCCTCTGTCTTAGACCCTCGGTTCGAGTGACACAAAAAACCTTTAACAGGGAAAAAAGGTGGAGAAACCTCAGGAGAGCCACAGAGGAGGGATCCCTCTCCACCAGACCAAGTATTGTACACATTAAAGTGATCAGTAGCAGTGGAACCGTGTGATAGACATTGAAGACACAGATGCACTTCGGATATAGATCTCTGTTTCACCCCAGGTTCTTTATCAACCTGCTCTGCGGAGAGTCTGAGTCCAGCGACATCGCCCTCCACTTCAACCCTCGCTTTGATGGATGGGACAAGGTGGTCTTCAAACCTTGTCAGGATCAATCCTGGGGGTCGAGGAAAGATTCGTGATATGCCCTTCAGCAAAGGCCAGACCTTTGAATGGTCATCATGATCACTTCACAAGGCTACCAGGTCAGGCCAAGCAGAAACAGTATTACAAACGTTCAGCAAGTTAATAAACCGATTACAACCATCGTGGAAACCTTGTTTATGTATTCTACAGTATTATTTCATGGACTCTGGCACTCTGTTGCAGATCAAAGTCAATGGGAATGACTTCTACACCTTTGAACACCGTATCCCTGTGGAGAGAGTCCGTGCGATGCAGATCGGAGGAGTGTTTCCATCCCAGACAATTAATGTCATCGGGGTGAGACTTCCTGAAGCTTTCAGCTTAAATCCTGCAGGAATGTGAGGTTTACAAGATAGTTTCATACTCCTGTTTGGTCTTTTCAGGTGGGATGGGAGGAGGCATGGAGGAGGCATGGGAGGAGGCATGGGAGTAAGTATATGGAAGTGCAAAGATGACATTAATCACAGCGCTATACAGGATTCACATGTTCACTGCTTTTCAACAGGGAGGATATCCAGGATGTGACATGGGGGTATGATTTCTGTTGTTGTTGGCATTAATTTTATTTGAGTTTCTTTTAAATATTATTGAAAATAAAGTGCTGTGAACCTCTTTTTGCTTCTTCTAACTCCTTCTTCATCAGGGAGGATACCCCGGCGGCATGGGTGGAGGAATGGGAGGAGGCATGGGAGTAAGTATATTTATGTCAGGGTGTAAAGTGTTTCAATGAATTTAAATACAGTATGTGTGTAATGTGTTACTTCTGTTCAACAGGGAGGTTATCCAGGAGGTGGCATGGGAGGTGGCATGGGAGTAAGTATACTTATGAGGTGTTTGTTCATGTCAGGATGTAAAAGAAACACAGCAGGTTTGAACCTCGGCTGAGGCCTTTCTGTGTAGCGTTCTCCCCGTGTCTGCACTTAACAGGTTAATTGGTGACTCTAAATTGTTGATGAGATGTCCAGGATGTAACCTGCATCTCCCACGACCCTACTGAGGATACACAGTTACAGATAATGTCTGTATGTAATGTGTTACTTCTGTTCCACGGGAGGATATCCAGGAGGTGGCATGGGGTGATTAAATACTTTATCTTCATTAGTGCCAAAATTCAAATTATGAACTGAAACATATTAAATATGTAATGTGTTGCTATTTTTCAACAGGGAGGATATCCAGGAGGTGGCATGGGGTAAATAAGGCTTATTTTTTCTGGTGCTCATATTGAAATGCATGCCAAAAAAAACACCCTATAGCTCGTTCACCTAAATCACAGAAATCCCACAGAACATTTGCTTTTTCACAGGATGGATTCCGGTGGCATGGGAGATGGGATGGGGGTATGACACAGTGTTTCTAATTGTTTTCCTTCTGCACGTTTGATTGTTTTGTTCTAAAGTACACCGATCTGGCTGTTTAAATCTGACGTGATCAGTGACTGTACTCGGTGCACGTGGACTCTGTGTAACGTTTGTATCTTCTGTCAGGGAGGATTCCCAGGATCAAACCTGCCGGTGAGAATAAAAACCATGAGAGAAGTTGACGTGTTATATGTACACATTATTTATTTTATCTGCTATACAATTTTAATATTATATTTCTTCTCATATCATCATATTATAGGGCATGGGTGGGCAGCCTGTCTACAACCCTGTGGTATATATTCTGTAGTATCATTTATACATTGTTAATATTGGTATTACCCTAGAGGAGCTCTATTGGATCCGGTGTGTGTTACCTGGCAGGAAAGGTGTGGGTTTGATATGTGAGGCCCCCTGGTGGCGTTTTGTGTGCTGTGTCTGAGCTCTACTGTCTCTACTGTTACTCTGCATGAATAGTTTGTGTCATTTTAGTGTAACAGTTTGACTGTTTTGTTTTCTTGTGGCGACAAGAGAAAATTACACCAAGTGTAAAAGTTTGTCGTTGCACACGACGATATTCTTGCATTTCAAATAAAGTGACAATTGGGACTCAAACGACGAAATATCATGATTTTTTTTTTTTTAATCGTTTAATTTTGTGATAATTTGCTGTGGACAAGTACACACTCGTTTTTTTTTTCTATTTTAGCACTTTATTTTGTACGGAAATGTAACTCTTTTTTGGTTTTTTTTATTTTTTTATTAAATGTAAATAAAATGTATTATTTTATTTTTATTAATATATTATATTTTTTATTTTATTTTATTCTCATTTTCAATTTTGCAAAGTACAAACGATTTTTCTATTTTTGTTTTCTTTAAAATATCATATATATATTTTTTTTTTTATTTTATTTTATTATATATTATTATTATTATTTTATTATATTTTATTTATTTATTTTTTTTTTTCTATTCTTTTTAATTCTTTTCAATGTACAAACACGATTTTCCTATTTTAGCACTTTATTTTGTACCGGAAATGCTAATCTCCTTTTGATTTTTTATTTTTTTATTAAAAAAATATTTTTTATTATATATTATTATTAACAATTACAATAATAATAATAATTTTTTAATTTTTAAAATGTATTTATTTTATTTTTTAAATTTTATTTTTATTTTGTTTAATTAAATTTTATTCTCATTTTCAATTTTGCAAAATACAAACACAATTTTTCTAGTTAATGTTTTTTTTATTTAAAAAAATATTTTATTTTATTTTTTATTTTAATTAATTAATTCATTTTTTTATTTTATTTTATTTTATTCTCATTCTCATTTTCTTTTCCTATTTTAGTACTTTTATTTTGTACCGGAAATGCTAATCTACCTTTGACGCTTGACCGTTGATTTGACTCAACGGTTCAGATTTATTTTATCCGGTTAACATTTGGTAATCTAGTTAGTTAGTTAGTTAGTTGTGCTCGTTAACCTTTCAAACTCTCATCAGTTAAAGTAGTTAAACAGAGCTCTATTACTGCCCTCCTGTGGTCGATTTACTTCCGGTGTGCACTTTCAAAATAAAGTGACAAAATTGAGGCAATCAAACAACAAAATATTTGTGAAATTATAATTTTAATTGTTGTTCAGTGTCACAATTTACTCTTATATATATATTCTAAGAAAATCTAATTTAAATTTTTATTGGAATGTTAACATTCAGTTCAAAGCACAGTGAGATTCAGCCTTCTCCTGTTCATCTGTGTATAATAAGAAATTCAGCCTCACACTGTAAGTCCCATTAGTGTTGTTCTAAAGTTTTAATATGTTACCTGTCTTTTTTAGCCCGTGCCTTACTCCAACATGATCCCTGGAGGAATGTTCCCTAAGAGGACCCTCATCATCAGAGGCATGATCCCCTATGGAGCAGACAGGTGTGTGTTTGTTTGTGTGTGTGCAAATCACTACAGCAAACAGACACATGATACACTTCTCGCTTTGTGTCCTGCAGAATAAGCATCAACTTCATGATGAGCAGATCCCGGGACATCGCCTTCCACCTGAACCCCAGAGTGAGGGAGGGGGTTGTGGTGAGGAACAGCATGATTGGAGGTGACTGGGGCCAGGAGGAACGAGAGGCCGGCATGAACCCCTTCATGGAGGGACAGTACTTTGATGTAAGTATGAATTTCTTTGCATTATTTTGACTCCCAGTAGGTGAAGCTGTCTCTCTGATTTCTCTTGTCTTTGCTCCTCAGATGTCGATTCGCTGCGGGAACCAGAGATTTAAAGTGTTTGTGAACGGGCAGCACTTGTTCGACTTCTTCCACCGCGTCCACTCCTTCAATGAAATCGACATGCTGGAGATTGAAGGCGACATTCAGATCTCCTACATCCACTTCTGAGAGCGCACGCACCTCTAGGGGCTTTAAAATCTGTACATTATCCAACTGTTTCATGTGTTTTTCAGATGTTCTTTAAGAGGATTTGTCAGCCACTGTGTCTGTACGGTCGGTTAACTGAATAAATAAACATTGAACATTCATACTGACCACATGGAAGCTCATTCATGACGAACACATTTATTTCTTATACAAAATACTGTAGGTACTGTATAAAAACTTGTTTACAAATCATGACAGTGACAATATAAAGGCAATTATAGTACAGTCTTCTCCCAATTCAACACACCGAGACACACACACATCTACTGTATGTAGATCTACATACAAATACTGGCTCTCTGAAGGCACTGAAGGTAAAGTTGTGAAATTCTTTCAGATTCAAAGCTGAACTTTTGCTGGAATCTGCTTGTAAGATCAGTTTTGTTTTTGTTTTTTCCAGATACGTACTGCTATAATACAAGAGGTGTATCTGCAGACCTCAGTCTCAGCATCATCCTCTGTGGTTCACAAACAATGTAAGACTATCACTGAGTATACAGTACCAAAGGTATTGCAAGAAATGTACACTTTATCTTAACAAGGAATTTCAGTAATGCTACAGGTATAAACTATCACTGTATATATAAGTACCTTTGATGCATACATCTGAGAAACACAGCGCCTCGTTCAAACAAATGTGTGTTGGAATATGGTCCATTTCCAATGACAAAACTATGTAGATATAAAAAAATAAGTGCATGCATGATGCAAAGTTTCAGCTGGTGAATTTTGTTGGAGCAGAAGTTGTTTCCATCGACTCCGCCGCCGGTTACAGACTTTTATTTACAGTGCTAAACCTCCAAGGAACAAAAATATCCCAGAATGAGCGAGTGGCAGGATGATGTAAGACGATGAGGTTAGTCATGTTTCCCAGCGTCCGGGTGTTTGCTCATTTTTACGGGAAAAAAAACACATCCACAGGCTTCGCTCTCTGCCTTCAAACATGAACATACATGTTGTTACACGTGGACTGATTTTTTTAAAGGATGGGATGACCGAGAATGTCCAGAAAGAAATGACAAAACACAAGAAAGCGTAAAAAAGATATACAAATTATAAACAAACATACATTGATATAAAAAAAACATTAGTGCAAAGTTGTAGAAAATACAAAAATCAGCATAAAAAAAATTAATGTGTAATAACACTGTGCTTAAGCCAAAAGCAAAGGTGAGGAGCTTATCCCGCCGTTTGCCTTGGGTAACTCCATCATGTCCGTACCTCCCCTCAGTCCTTCCACCTACATCTGATTATTTGTACCCTCTTGGTTTGACCAGTACCTCTGTCCCTGTTGAGCCTCAGCTTCCTGAGTTATGACAAAGATGTACATACAGGCGTCTCACCTCGTCGGTGAGGAAACAGCTCACGGTGCTTAATGCACAACTAGCAGTGTAAAACCGTTAGAGCGCTACATCAGGCTTTGATGAATGTGACGGAGGTTTCTCATTCAGAACAGATTCACACAAAAGTTGCCAGATTTGGTTATCTCCTTTAGTTACTATGACTGATTTCCTGTGGGCAGTGAAGAAGAGAAGGCAGAGAAACATCTGTCTGAAGCTCAAACTAACTGCAACTCTTATTGTCCTTCATACTCCATAAACCTTAGAGCAGCCCGTTGTCTTCACCTTCAGTGAAAGAGACACCGCCGCTCCCCAACGATCCTCCAAGTTCTGTTTGCTCCGAGTTGCACGGGAGCAGGGACGCACTCACTGTAAAGCTCCTGAGTTTGTTTGGTTGTAGATTCTGGCAGTGTGTGAAGCTGGTTTCACAGAGACGTTTGATTTTTTTTGTTTTGTTTTTAGCTTAATGCGTGAAGGAGATCACTCTGCTGTGTACAGGTAGTTGGTATTTTATTGCTATAGCGACTGGGAATGCATTTCTCTGATTGTGCTGCAGTGTTACTGCATTACTCACTTGGTAATGTGTTAATTTTAGAAGAGAGGGGCTTGACAAAGGAATAATCCTTCACTTCCTTGGAATGCCTTCGTCTGTGTGTGTATTTGTGCAAAATACGTTTGTAAGGGCACGTTAAGTTTCTTACAGTCAGTAGCAAGAGGCTGGATCTTGATCTTGGACTAGGGAGAAAGGATGGCACACTTTGGCAGTGATGAGTCTTGTCATTTTTTTTGTTTTTTTAAAAGAGTGAAGCCGTCATTGCCAGGGCAACTTCCTGGACCCTTCCCTGTCCTCCAGCAGCTCGACTGTTGGGGTGGGAGCTGGGGTGGGGTTGGGAGTGGAGTGGCAGGATGGTTGTAGAGGCAGCGTGGCTGTGGAGGACGACACCAGCATGTCCAGGCTCTCCAGGGAGTCGGAGAGGGCTCGGTTGGTCTCGTGCTGGGGACAGAGGACGTAGCGGTTCGGCTGGTGGACCTCCACTGTGGTCACAGAGTCCAGGCCCTTCAGGCAGAGAGGGGACGGCCCTCCGATGGGGTCTCGGCCACCGACGGCCCCGAGCTCCATGGGGGACTCGTCCATGTTGACGTACAAGATCTCATCTGGGTCCTGGGGATCCGGCAGATCCTCGAGGGCTTTTTCCAGCTCACAGCGCAGAGACTCAAATGATGGACGATCCTTTGGGCTCAGTAGCCAACACGAGAACATCAGGGAGTAGCTGGAGAGGAACAACAGATGTCAGGACATCATCATAATAGCATTTGAAAAATTACAAACAGCAAATCCATGAATATTTATCTGTGTTCAAATAGATTTTTTTTTAGTTTTTCAAGTTAATTTTTTTTATTATAACTAGAATTTTCTTTTAAATTCCTCTTACTAATTTCATTTCTGCCATTTTTATGTAACTACTTTATTATGTCATGATTCTCCAAAACCAAAAAACGCTACATGTTTCAAGGTTTTCCAGGGACAGTATTAAGGAATCATGGAACTTGTATCTTAATGTGTTACCTGAAAATCAACTGTTCAACAATTTAGGGTGAAGAAATTATAAAATTAGATTAATACCAGTATTAAAAAAAAAGGTACTCCGGTCAGGAGGCAAAATATTTTCAAGGAACTTGAGTGTGTGTGTGTTTTGTGAGGAATGTGCAGTAAAAGCAGCCGACACTCACATGCAGTCCAGACAGTCTGGAGGCTGTTTGAGACGGTTTCCTTGTCTCAAGTAATCATAAATCTCACTGTTCTCGACCCCGGGGTACGGAGTCTGGCCCCGCGTGGCGATCTCCCACATGGTGACTCCAAACGACCACTGAGAGACGGAGGAGAGGAGAGAGGGGAAGCGTTGAGGAGGTGTTACAGCTCAGTGTTATGAATCCGAACTAGTCAAACATTGGCTATGGAAAGAAACATGTTTGTCGAGGCTTTCTGGACATCCTACTTTATGCGCAACTTACTGAGGAATGTACTTCCTTTTAACACTTTCACATGTGCATGGAAACCCGGGCCCCTCGTACATGCACGCAGTGATATTATCAGCTGTTACAGACTAATATCCGTCACAGATGTTGGTCAGGATATGTACAGGCTGCTGATTTAGCTCCATACACATCTTCACATGGTGATTCATATATTTCTCATATATCATATTTTTAAGGAGGACTTCTTGTTTTTGCAACTTGTGACGACATCGACTGTCATTTCCCGGAGGCTTACCATAAAATTTACCATAACAGCTGCATGCCCAATTCTGGACTCTCCCTTTAACCTGTGGTAACTTTAAAGCAATAGTCAGCAAAGATCTGCTTTTTTTCTAAAAGATATGTATAAAAGGGAGGGTGGCTGTTAAAAGTTGTACAGGACATCCTTCCTTGGCAGAGAACTTTTCTAATAGATATCAGCGTTTTATCAAAACATCCAGAGAAACTTCTCAAACTCCTTCTGCAGCATGACTGACTTATCCACTGTCACACTACAATAGAGTACTTATACTTATAGTACTTGATGCTATCCCTCTGTTTGAAGGTTAAGGGTGCTATGAGATGTTTCAAGTCATGAAAGTATGATTGAAACCGTAAAGGTTAGAGGTAAATACCCACAGTGTGGTCCACAACAGGATTATTACTCAAAACGCAGAGAGTAGGTGAACTAACCACGTCACTCTTGGTGGTGTAGACGCGGTCAGCCAAGCTTTCGATGGCGATCCATTTGACAGGCATCTTCGAGATGCGGCCCTGCCTGTAGTAGTCTCCGTTGTAGATCTTCTTGGAGAGGCCGAAGTCGGCCACGCATACGTTCATGTTCTCATTCAGCCTGAGGCAGAGAGACCAAATGTTACGGCGGAAAAAGTACATTCATCCAAGTGCAGTAAAATGCAGAGATTTACAGGTTCATGTTATTCTTTTTTGAACACAGTCTCTCTGCCTCTACTTTTAGATCTTTGTAAGATCTCCTTTAGCTAATGCACGCAGGCTGAAAATAGAAATAGAAAGAGTAAGCGTGAACGCATACAGGAACCGAGAGAGTAAAAAGTGGAAGAGGACATTGTGCTTACATGCAGTTGCGAGCAGCGAGGTCTCTGTGGATGAAGTTCTTGCTGCTGAGGTACTCCATTCCTCGGGCAATGTCAGTCATGAACTTGACCAGCATTTGAGATGGGAGGTACTGCAGGACAAAAAGGTTGTAGTCACACATCCACCACAGCTGACTCTTATTTTCTGCACAGCAGGGGGCACTATAGTCTCTCTCTTTAAGGACATGTGAACTGAATGCTCCCTACTCCAGATACTAACAACCTCCTCCTGTGGGAAGAATAGGGTTCAACACCACTGTGTTTTTGAATGTTTCAACATTCTCCAGGAATCTTGTTTTGATTAGACTTGTGTTTCTCAACTCGGGCTCTTGAGGGACTTACTGCGTATAGCACTTCTCGATTCCAAAAAAACACCTCATGCATTAATAAGTGAAAGTGCAGATGACAAAAGATGATCTCAGAGCGAACGTGCTGCCAAGAAGGTGTGGACATTCACGTGAACTTCTAACCCAACCAATTAGGCTGTGAAATGTGGGACTGTGTGCGTGCAATATGCATGACTGCCTGCGTGCACACGTGTGTGTGTGTGTGTGTGTGTGTGTTGCTGACTCTGTACTTTTATTGTTTGTAACCAGGCTTACCACAGGACAGTCTCCCAGCCGCGAGTACAGCAGATAGCTGTGCAGGTCTCCATGTTTCATATAGGGCAGGATGACCACGGGGGAGGGGTAGCCTTCACTCTCAACAGTCTGCAGACACACACCTGTAAAAACATCACAGGTTAGTGTAATGCACAGGCTGCATGCATGCTCTGTGCACACGCAGCACAGATAATGAACTGAGGCAGTATTTTAAAGGGTCAGTTCACACAAAATCACAAAGAAATAAAGATGTTTTCTCACTTTTTACTGGTGTTTAATCTTCATCTTAATACCTCAGCTACGGTTTAATATGTGCATGTTTTGAGATATTCATCTCATGCATTCCTGTTTAATTGTTTTAATCTGAAATGTGTTCACCTCCACCGTTTCCTGTGCAAGGAAACCAGCGAGCAACTCACCGAGAAGCCTCATGACATTGGCGTGGTCAAACTCTTTCATGCAGGCAGCCTCGCGAAGAAAATCTTCCATCTCTGAGCGGGTACAGATGGCAACTAGAGAGAGGACAGTACACAGGTGAGAGCGTGTGGTTTTGTGTAACTCCCATGGTAAGAAATACACTTTCAGAGCGTGTTTTGGTTTCAAACTGGCAGAAATCTCCACGTAACAGGGTGACGCTGTTTTTACTGCATAAAAATTCATCTTTCCCCTCCGAAAACTGGAGTTTTTATACAAGTGTCTTTACTTTGGCTCCACAGTTTTATGTGGGGTCAACTTTTCCTTCTGCCAATATTTTCTACAAGCTGCGTCTTTGTCTGTTTTCTGATCAAAAACTGAATTTCTCCCCCCCCCAACACTTGTTAACTTCTGACCCAGAAGGCCATCTATCAAACGGCCCGTGTTCCCAAAGATGAAGGGAGTCATTGTGATGACTGCAGAGGACTTTTGCTGTCTACTTACTCTTCATAGTCTTGACAGCAACTTTGAGAACTGACTCCTCCTGAGTGAGCAGGCCTTCCATCACAGAGCCAAACTCTCCTGAAGGAAGACATGAAAACACAAAGTTCAGATGCAGTTTTATTGAACGTTACAGACTACTGGACTATGAGGTTATCACACTATACGCAGGGTCAAAACATATTAGTGTCAGGCAGAAATGATGGGAGATAAGTGGAAAGCAAGCGTTGGTGCCAATGGTAGATAAGCCCCGACTGTGTTGTACCAGCGTTTGCAAATGTTTTCCAAGCACTTGCTGTACTGATTGTACATTTTAACTCCAGGCCATCCTGGAAACAAGACTGCTACAAACAAAACAAAGCGTACCTTCTCCCAGAGTCTTCCCCAGGGTCAGTTTATGTCTGTCCACCATTACGTCTTGGAGCTTCTGCTTCAGCTCGTCGCTGATGCCCAGGCTGTTCACTGGAGGAGGAAAAAATAAGGAATTTTAAAAAGGTGTTTGGTGCCCAAAGCACTTTAATGAACAACACAGAAAAAGAGAGGAAAAACAGCCGCGGATTGTAAAACCACAATGCACAACACCGAGCCAAAAACAAAGTGCTAATAAACACTGCCAGCTTGAATAGCAATGAAAATAAGACTGTAACTCAACCGATCCTGTCTGACTTGTAAAAGTCACTAAAATAAAACGTTCATTAAAGCTTTTGATTTTTATTCTTTTTGTTACTTTGTATTAATGGGATAAATTATATAATAGAAACAAAAAAACTATTTGACATGGGGTGAGGACTCAGAGGATTTAAGCCGGTTGAAATATTTCTGACTTCCTTTCCTTTCTTTGGCCAGCTGGCTGTCACTGATCTGTGTAGTGGCGAGCAGACACTCTGCTACAGATGTCAGCTCTGTTTGCACATCTGGGCCAGCGTATGACAAGGCAACGACATGCTCAGATATTCCCCCTACAGCTGCTGCTACGCTATCAATCTGCCACGCGTCGGACAACAATGTGCTCAGTCCACAGGCATGTTGCAACACATGCTGCCGTGACCAACTATCAGCCAGTGCATGCAAAATAACTGGAGCCCAAGGGGTCGACTGTCCTAAGCCAAAATTTCTGGTCAACATCGTCAGCGTAAATCTCTCCGATCTATCCCTCTCCTTTATTCCCAGTGCGCTCCCCCCCCCCCATTCATTCAGAGCACACATTATCTCGACATCTTTTTCTCTTGGCGAGTCTCATTTTACTCACTGAATAAGTTTTTTTTTTTGTTGTTGCTTTTTTCTCGACAGTTTTGTCTTTCCCCTCGGCCTCTTTGTGGCTGTGGCAAGCTGAGACTTGTGTGTATGAGGTGTACACAAATATTGGGCCATTCACCGGGGACAATGTCAGGACTTGAATGTGATCCAGCTGCGTGAAATTTGAGTCCGCGTGCTGTGTTTACTGCTGCGTATCTCGGTCTGTAATCATGGGGACCGCTGCTTTACCACCACTGCTTCACCTGGACGAGATTTTAAACTCCACTCTCTTACTCCCCAAAGGTGAACTGACCTCTTGACTCCAGTCGGGCAACTCCTCATCAGTTCTTACAAGCTGTTTGAAATCTGATTCATAACAGGGGTACGTCAAGTCACTTTCTCCCTGAGGTAATTATATCCTTTTCCTCTCTTCCGCCTCTCCAATGGGCTGTTACCTTGATTTCACCTCCCCTATCTCACCTCCTTCTCCTGAAATGTAGGCGAGCCGAGTGTAATTCTGCTGTTCACGGCTGACTGTGCAGGGCATAGCTTCATGAATGGATTAACTGCACATCAAACCAATCTGACTGTGCAAAGATAAAGCATAGTATCATGTAGCATAAGGGGCACAATGTTGTTGTGGTGTGTGTCAGCTGACTGAACATCCCAGGGCTGTTTTTACAGCTGCAGGAAATGAATTAACCCTTAACTGCTCCTGATCCTTCTTTTAATCAACCAAATAAACCATCTCTGTGTTGTAATGTGGAGGACTGAACTGCCGTTGTGTTTAATTATAGTCAGTGATTTCTTTCTGTGGAACTGTTGGACCCAGGCCAATGCATGAGGCATGATGCTATTATGTTTTTTTGTATCACTACCTTTCCTGGGGACAGAGGCAGGTTAGGGCACGCTGGGAGAAGTATCTCTTACTGCTGAAGGGACAGTCAGGTGCAAGTATAAAGTGTTGTCTTTCTTAATAACATGCAGGGGCAGAGAGAGGAACTCACATGTGGCTTCCGTGGTCCTGCGGCTGTAGGTGCGGCGAGCGCGATACCTGACCACCAGCTCTCCGCTCTCCATCATGGGTTCGAACGCCTCTCTGTGAATCCATAAAAAAAAACATCATATGAAACAAAGCAAAACACAATAAGAGGTTCACTCCAGCAGATGTGTGAACACAGCTGAAAACATGGCGCTGCTCCATCTTTCTTAAGACAGATCGTTAGTCTTTCAAAACAGATGTCTAGCGCTCTGTCCAAATTCTCCAGAATGCATGCAAGAGTGAGGCAACTAGGTCAACAAACTGAAAAATACTGAAGCTTTTTTGGTTTGGCACAGTTAACCGAGTCCCTCCCTTCCACCCACAAAGGAGCAGGAACAGTCTACGCACCCAAAGCGTGTCTCCTTGCGCCGCAGCTTGGCCACGTAAACAGCCATGAGCACAGCTATGGACACAGCGCCGGCGATGGCCATCACCACATACCACCAGTGCCAGGAAAAGGCCGGGGGCGAGGACGGACCTGAGGGAGGGGTGTGGACAGAGACGGAGGAGGGTTTAGTCACATGGGTCTTTGAAAAGTGAAGTAAGAATTTAGGATTAAGGAGGTCAGATAACCTTTTGCTGCTTTATGTGGCGCCACAATTTCAAATCGTCTCTTTATTCCATTGTTTTTATGTACAAACGTTGTAAACAAAGTTCATATTCTGACACAAAGAAAACAATGAACCTCCGTCCTGCTCTCTGTATTTGTCGAGCTAAATCTAAACATTTCTTCCCTTCCTGAAAATATGCCATTTTCAGAACACCGAGTTCTTGTTGTTTCATCTCGCACACTGAAATTTACTCACAGCTACACCCGCAAGTTACTGCCATTCACCCGCAACCTCCACCCACTGTTTTCGACTTTTCCTCCCCCAACTTTCCCTGCCTCTTTTTTTTTTATCTGCCATTCTTGTTGTTTGAATTGTCTGTCTGGTCTATTAGACTAAGCAAACAGAGATGCTGCACTGTTCCTGCCTGTTATAAATATTTATGATGCGTCTCCCCATTCATCTCACATCCTTCTTCCTCTTTTCCGTCTCTCAGAGAAGATCCTCTCTTCTCTTTTTTCTATTCCTTCCTTCTTCTTTTACACAGGAAGGGACTCTCGGGGCTCGTGGAGGAACCCGGTGACAAGAGAATAAGAGAAGTCGTGTGGTGGAAAAAAACACCATGAGCTCACTTCCACTGCGAGTGTGTCATTAAGTGGCACTCTGAGAGGTCACAGTGAAGATGTATTTGTGTCTTCGATAGCTGATTATTACTCACCTCTGAATTCTTCCATTTCTGTAAAAGTGAAAAAGAAAAAGCAGAACTTATGTCAACACTGACTTTCAGGAGAAAAATGACATATTTTGCTATGAATGCAGAACTTACTCAGCTCAGATATACATTTCGATACGTGTGTTTAAGTGGATGCAGTGTGTTGTTTTTATATTTTCATTAGTAGAACTCACCAGGGGTAATAAGCGTCAGAGTCTGCGTCGGGGTCCAGGGTCCTTGCCCCGCCCCTGTGTAGGCACACACTCGAAAAGACACATTGGACAGGGGGACGGACAGATTGATTGACAGCTCACTGTCCAATCCAGTATCCACAACAAACTGCCAACAAAAACAGGGGGGGACACCGTCAGTAAGAAGCAGATAGAAGAAAGAAGGCGAGGTCAAGTTTGTGTTTGTGTCCTGACCTGCTGTGCGGCGGGTGTGCTGTACTCCACCATGTAGCCCTGCAGCTCTCCGTTCAGCTTTCCCGTGGGCCCCTCCCACGTCATCAGCACCTCCGTCCCGTTTAGCACCGCCGTCACGTTAACAGGTGGATTTTCTGGCACTAAAAAAAACACAGAACCAGAAGTTGGAGGCGTTTCACTTCTCACACAGTCTCACCTGATTTTACAGATTTAGATTAGATGTAAGCTCGGGGTGTGGCGGTGACTGTATAGGCCCCGGTGGACCGGAGTCAGTGGGCTGGGGGTGTGTTGTTTTGACAGCCTGGAGCTTCTGGGGTGTGGATAACAGCTGGAGGGAAGATGTCAGAGAATGTGAAGCATTCAGCTTTATCAGGAGCGAAAAGGCACCTCCGTCATGCTTCCCCCTCCTGTTCTCTCCATCCCCGTTCCTGCTTTTATTCTCTCGTCTGCCATTTTCTTTTCTGGCTCTCTGAAGCAGAGAGTAAAAAAAAAAAAAAAAGGCTGCTGGCAGCAGAAATACCCAGTGGGGAGAGAAAACCTCGCTGAACAACATGCTGGAAATAGTGTCAGGAATTTGTGTATGTGTGTGTGTGTGATTGATTCTGTAGAGCAAAGAAATCCAAGAACCTCTCCGAAGGAGACGACGGCGTTTATTTCCTTTGTCTCTCTTTGTCTTTGCTTCTCACTCTCTCCTACAGACACACAAACTAGCTGGACACCCACACTAACACACACACACACACACACACACACACACACACACACACAAGTCAGTGTGAGTTTGGGAAACATGGCCCAGCCTATGGATGATGTTATCAGGAAGCGTTTGGCGGATGATTGTTTCCACATGCGGTCCCTGTTCTGCCTGCCAGCGGCAACAAAAACAACCTCCAAGTCAAGTTTGTTCCAGCAGTTCGTCTCCACCTATGATCCGTCATCCGTCGGCCTCTCTCTCTCTCTCTCTCTGCCTCCTTTTTCAGCCTCTTTGTTGCCTACTCGCTCCCTTCCCCTCTCTCCCCGTCTTCCATCCAGCACGATTCCACCTTTTTCTTTCCAAGTTTTCTTCTCCCTCATTGCCCTTTCTGTGGTAATGCCTCTCTCTCTTTCTCTTTTTGTCATGGAGCTATGAGTTCAAGAACAGAAATGTTAATTGTTTGACATAAAACAAAACAAAAAAAAAACACAGCTTCACTTGAACAAACTCCAGTTACAAAATGTGGGAAGTTTTAAAAGGAGATGTGTGCCTGTGCCGTTTTCTAAAATGCAGAAATCACAGAGAAATGTCTCGTGTTGTTCTCAGGCTTGGCAAGAGGCTGAGAAACAAACACTCTGGAGGCGCAATTAGTTCACAGCAGCAGACATCTGCATCGATGGCAGACTACCGTTTCACATCCTGCTTGTGTGCCGCTATCGAAGACACGGAGTCAGGCTGTTTCTCTTCTTTCTGTAAGCTTCATCTCATCCTCTCGGCCTGGTTAGTCTCCGTGTAGGTCAACACGTGGATGGAAATAGGTCATCCTCAAGCCAAAGATTGACTCATAACCCTGGGATCTGGAGCCTGGTCTCCATAAAGGAAAACAAACTCCACACAGGAAACATTATTCCCAGATCAGCTGGAGCTCAAATGTTAGTGTCATCAGAAACGTTGATTTTTTTTTAAGGACATCTGTCTCACTTCGGCTTTTATGGCGGGAACAGACGTCGTAGTAAATGGGAGTCATTTAACTCTTGTAGTTGTATTTTTGCTGGCTGTGTGTAGTGTGTGTTTTGTGCCACATCATCATGACTCACTTCCATCGGGACGGTGAGTTTTAGTGTCTCTTAACTCTGGATTAATTCTGGCGTCGCTTTCGGGGTACAGACAGATGTGACGTAACAAAAGTGTCGAGGGGATCAGAAGTCCTTTAGCTGCCTATTAAAATATGTAATGCTCATTTTTTTTTGGAAAACGTGATTCTGGAGTTACAAATAGATACATAAAACATAATCTCATTGCAGCTTTAGGATTAGGAGGGTGACACGGGTCGCCTTGCTTCCCGTCCCTCCCCCCTCCTCTGTTCTCTCATCCTCCAGGGAAAATAGTGGGCTTTGGGAAAATAGCAGAAAGAGTGTTTTCTCAAAGCACCCCCCCCTTCCCTCGTTTCCCTGCTCTTCTATCCATTCCTTGCCTGGTCTCACCATTAACCTAATTTTTTCTGTTTTTTTCCCACAGTGCCTAGCTGTGTGCTGTGGAAAGAGAAATCACAGGTCACCTGAGGTCAAAAAAAGAGGGGGGGGATGAGAGATGGAGGAGTGAAGTTAAAAGACTGGACTGCAAAAAAATTTGTTCATCTTGTTTGAAATTCCTCACTGGTGTTCTGGTTGTTCCAGCGAGGGAAACTGTAGCACAGATAGATATGATAGATATGGGAATAAAAATAGCTGGCGAGGAGAAGAGTCTGTAATAAAAGTGAAAAGCTTTAAGGGGGAGACGGAGAAGCAGCGAATGTGATGATGTGATGTGCCAGAATGACACATGTAAGAGATAGTGCAAGCACATATCTGTACGATTTATAAATGGGAAACAAATGGGAGCAGAAAGAAGCTCCAGGAAAGGAAGATTTAAGGCTCGGAAACAAAACCGTATGGGAGTCGGTGAAATCTGTGCAGAACTCTTTATAATAAACAAAAAGCAGCAGAGAAATGTGTGGAAAACAGGCTGAGCTGTGTGCCTTTATCTTCTCACTGCCTTTGACCTGAACTATCTTTCTGTCTTTGACTCATAAGGAACAAGTGCACAGAGAGAGAGCCTCAGGAGCTGGAAATGAAACGATATTGTCCAAAGGGAAATAAAACAGGATCTTTCCACTAAAACAAAACAAAGATTTGTCATAATAAAGAAGTGAAACTTGAAGATCCTGACTCGAGCCAGCATATCTCAGAACCACTTTTTTTAGTCCTTCTCCATTACAGTGGCATTTTCACGGCGTGCTACTTCTCCCTTTTTTCTACTTATGAGAAATGTTGAAGTGTTTTTTTTTTAAATTATAAGCAACTTCCATTATGGAAAGCCCCCATCATCCCTCCAGAGGCATATCTCTCCTCTTAGTATACGCTATTTCCACTCCTATTCATCCAGGGATAGAGACAGCATGAGCTGGCATGGAAAATCCCACCTCAGTTTAAAATGAAACACACAGGCAGCCTAGCGTTACAGTCTGGACCGATCCTAACAGAAGCCTTTCAGGAGAGTTTAACTTCCACCCTCCCTCCTTTTCTCCCGTCTCCACCTACTCCCTGCGCCTTCAATACGAGTCAGCCTTCTACCTCAAGAGTTTACATTTGAAACTGCTTGTAGAAGGTACAGTGACTCGTGTCTGGCATTCTTCATAAACACAGAGTATGGGTGAAGGGGCACATGAAGGGATATTATGACTAACAGTGCACTGTAACCTGATTCTCTGACTCCTTGTTGTCGTACAGTATGTTTCCAATAAATCTTGACTCACTTGGAATTAAGCTGAGAAGCGGGTTGACGGATTTGAAACAGCAGCGAGTTCGTTTCACCTAAAAACCCTAAAACAAAAATGTGTCTTAGGGCAAAACTACTTTCAAGGAAACAATTAAAAAGCATCGCTTCAGGCGTTTCACCTCCGTTCATTAAGCTGTCAAATGGTCGTGAGGAATGTGACCACTGTACCCCAGGAGACCGACGATAGCTCATGGCATTATTAGAAAGCAATCAAACAAACAGCGACCTGCACTGGCTGCCTGTAGCCGCCAGAATTAAACACAAAGCTCTGACGCTAGCCTACAAAACCACCTCAGGATCTGCCCCTGCCTATCTCAGCGTCTTACTAAAGGCTCACGTCCCGACCAGGGCGTTACGCTCCGCTCATACAAACCGTCTAGTTGTACCCTCGCCTCTCGCAAAGCGAGGTCACTCTAAACTCTTCTCTGTGGTCGTCCCCAAATGGTGGAATGACCTACCAACAGCTACTAGAACAGCAACATCCCTTTCTACCTTTAAAAAACTTACAAGACTAACAAAACTAACAACTATTCTGTGTCCTTTACACCTTTCTCAGCTTAGGTCCTCCTCTGTAAGTCGCTTTGGATAAAAGCGTCTGCTAAATGCAATGTAATGTAATGTAATGTAAAAACAAACAGCCCAACACTCACAGCTGTACTAAAAAAATGAAATATGTAGTCGAGTTAATAATTAGGCTGACACACTAACACAGCTTTGAAATGCAAGTTATTAAACGCAGCATTCAGACTATATGACATGTGACATGAATATGACTTCCCCTTTAAGCGATCGAGACTTTGACAACACTCGAGGCTACACTAGGTCCCTGATAAATCCAACTCTGGAGAAAATAGAGCTACATTCAAAAAGGTTTTTATATGCAATATAGATAAGTAGAGATAAAATACAAGCGTATCCACCATGTCTGTTACTGTGTAGGATCTGTCCAGTGGGTTATTGTACACAGCAGGAGTGGGAGGAGACTTGGACTTCAACCAGTAGCCTGATAACACAGCCTTGACCTTGCCTCACTTCATAGGAGGTGCCCACCCCCTCAC
Source organism: Larimichthys crocea (assembly GCF_000972845.2). Classification (NCBI taxonomy): domain Eukaryota; kingdom Metazoa; phylum Chordata; class Actinopteri; family Sciaenidae; genus Larimichthys; species Larimichthys crocea. Next base: position 26,078,582 of record NC_040017.1, read on the forward strand.
ACATACGAGACATCCAGGCTGAAAACAAACATCTCAAACACTCGGAAAGGCTCACCTCCTTCTTTGGTGCGGAGCTCCAGCCAGGGCGACCAGTCAGACGGCCCCTGGCTGCTGTGACAGGCCACCCTGACGGCATAGAGGCTGTGGGGCTCCAGGTCCCCGATGAGGTGCGTGGCTGGTGGGATGTTCACATTCTGGTTGTGTATCATCTGGTCCGGGCCCGCTGTGTAGGACTCTCCAGAATGTTTGGCCTGGAACATTCAGATAACAAACTTTTGTTGCAGATTTCTGATGCTTTGCTTTATGGCACAAACAACAAGAGGATGCTGTTCTTTCAGTACAAACAGATGGCGTGTAATAAAATAACTTTATGGAGAATTCACTTCAAAAATGATTCATAAAAGACGCCTGGGCTGTCTGTGCTGTGAGTCTGTGCATACAGTGGTGGGGGGGTGGTCAGTAAGTGTTAATTGCCAAAAAAAAAAAAAGGTGTAAAATCAGTTTTATTGCCCTTTTTGAACAAGCTCAGTGAGGTGCAATGAAAGCAGAACCCATCAGCTAAAAAAAATCACAGGCAGAAACCTGCTGCCTCTGCAAACTCTTTGTGGTAAACACTTTTTTTAAAGAGGAAAGAAATCTTCACTGCAGCAATCTTTTAAAAAAACCACATTAAAGTTGCCGATCTGCACCATTGTTCTCAGCTGCGTTGCTCATTATCGAGCAGCTCCTGCGGGCTACAGGCTGCACTTCACACGGTTTGGGGGTTTTACAGTAAGAGCTGGAAAGTTATAACCTAAATGAGAAGCCACACAAACAGATCGACAATGATATGATTTTCCCTCATGGCATGAGGAATATGAAGCTCTATGAATGAGGAGTGAGTGAGAGTCATTACGGATTCGATGAATCACCGTCCGGCCTGTAAACAACTGTGTTTAATCTGCCTGTACAGCTCAGCCCTGAGTCACAGTTAAGCCTGCATTCCCGTCGTATGGCTCAGAGCCTCGATACCTGCTGTCAATGCCTTTTCCTGTTTTCTTTAACTCCCTCTGTTTTTCTTTTCTTTGTTTTTTTATAGGTCTTTTTTTTTTGGAGCAATATATTTCTGCTCTCTGCACATTTTTTTTTTACGTTTCTCTCTCTCGCCGCACAATGAACCGTTAAATTCAGATTTTTGCCCCGTTCTGCTGAAGCTGGCCCCTCGCCTTGTTCCCCTGTGAGGGTGAGGGGAAGGGGGGCAAGAAGAGAAAGAGGTACGAGGGGCAGCTTTATTAGAACCAGACGTTTATGGGTGGTGCTGCGCTCTCTGGGAGAAAATGTTCCTCCTCTCATCTATGTGCTGTAATGGCCACAGAGCAAAGTAGTGGCAGAGAGAGACACACTGACAGAAGTAGAGAGAGAGGAGGGAGTGGTGCTACATAAGATTAGTCCAGGAGGCCACTTTCCCAGAGTGAAACCTGAGCCACTAGTACGTGAATAAAGCAGGGAGGGGTAGAGGATGAGTTAAGAGAAGAAAAGCAAGCTCTCTTTTCTCTAAAATTAGGCTCGCGAAAAGGTGAGGCGGTGATTGTGCCACAAATAGAGCGAGAGTGACGTGTTTGTTTAACACGCAGGTTAAACAGTTGCAGCGGCTCGTCGTGGTATTCTCCGTTTACATGTCGTCTCACCTGAACAGAGCAACGGATTATCGGGTAGTCGCCTCCAAAACCGGGCTGCCATGACACACGGAGACTGGTCTGGGTGATCTCCACAGCTTTCAGATTCTGAGGCTGGGATGGCAGAACTAAATAAAAATAAAAAAGATATAAATACAAAGAATTATCAATTTTAAACAAGAAACGTATCTGCAAACTGAATCAAGAGGGCTGAAATGTCAGTGATACCTACCAGTGATGGTACCAGATCCAGAGGTGGCCACGCCTTTGTCGTTAACGGCCTCACAAGAAAAGGTGCTGGTCCTGTTCAAACCTGGACGGAAAAATAAAAAACGACATGCACGTGTGAAGTGGGAACACTCAGGGTCTTTTGAAGGCGAAGAATCCTTGCTCAGCATGCTGAGTTGCACATTATGCTGATGTGAGAAACAGTGTGAGAGTTCAAACCAAAGTGAGAACAGTGTGAGAGTAATTGTTTCCATAAGGTAACTCTATCTCTCTGTCAACAGTCTTATTATATTAGTCTTTGGGCTTCAGTATGTGGTTGTTGATGGGAAAGTACATTTGGAGAGTCGCTAGTGTAGCACAGATTTTTATGAAGTAAAATAAAAAAAGTCTGGCAGGAATGATGCAAACTCGCCTTGCATCAATCTGTGTCGAGCATCATTTCATCTGAACTATTCCAGCAGCAGTCATGGCCTTTTAAAGGGAAAAACTTTGCAACCCCTCCATCACCTTCTCATCTTGTTACAACCGGTGCCAGTAAATCTGACTTATCTCTCTGAAACGTTTGATTACAGCACAATATATATCGCTTTTTAGTGTTTGAACTGGCTGCGAAATTTAACTAATTATTATATTTTTAGCAGATTTTTTTTAACAGACAGACAGACACAGAATAATATGTAGACCCTTAATTCATACATTTCTTTTTTTTTTTAACAGTTTCAAGTTTCACTTCAAGAGGCCGGGGCTCCTCTGAAGGGAGTGAAACACTGTGACACATTGAGCAGAGAATGAGTCCTCTCACAAAGTGACTCACAGCATGCTCACACACTTGAATCATTCCACAACACAACACACACACACACAGAAACATGTGACAAGTCAAGTTTTATCACGGTTATCTAACACCCTAACATTGTCAATCAGCCACAAACTGAGACTCGCACAGAATCACACAGTGTGTCGCTCTGCGCCGACGGCACCATGCCTCCATTGTGTCGGGGCCGGAAAAAGAACAGGGGGTACGATCCTCTCTGGGTGAAGTGAGGGATTGTAAGAGAGAGGGAAAAGGCAGGGAGGGGGTGAGGGATGACCACTGACTGTGTGTGGGTGAATGAACTGCTCATCAGGCCATCTCAGAAAAAAAAAAATTGCGCCACTAGGCGTTCTGTCTCTTTCCTTCCTCATCAGAAAAACCGCAACACAACATCCCCAGATCAGCTGAAAAAGTCACTAGGAAGAGCTCCTGAGCTCACGAGCACGTATTGACCAATAATGTGAACGTCAGCTGGGATGAGTGCTTCCTTTTTTTGTTTCGGCTGACACGTACAGTGTCTCTCTTTTTTATAGTTTTGTTTTGGTGCTGCAGCACATTGGATTTAAGGCTTGTTTCAGTGTTTATTAAGTTAATAATAGCTATATTATTTAGTCGTTTGTGTCAGAACAACAATCCAAAATGCAATTTACAAAGATATAAAGACGGGAAAGTATCAAATCAAAGTTGAAACCAGTTACACATAATGAAACTCTGACAGTGGACATTCATCGTTAAGATCAAGGTTCGAGATTTTAAATAAGTCAACACAGTGGGACAGAAACAAAACAGTTAACCCTTGACCTGAGTTAAATACAAGTGAATATTGTACTCGTGCGATCACTGAAAAAACAAAAAGCTCAGCAAGATAAAATGGCTGCGGTGCAGGCTTGGCAGAACGTCACCTGGGAAGATGCCAAACCTCTGCTGATGTCTGTCGGTTCCAGACATTCAGACAGTCATTGTCTGTATAATGGACGTGAAATCAAATATTAAACTCGGTTATTATTAGGACTTGCTTTCTGTCGTCAGAACTGGTGTGAGCTTTGGTTCTCTCACTGTCGGATGCAGATGGAAACTACCTCAAACCTGAAAAGCTACAGGGACACGTGTTGCCCCTGATCCCTCAAACGATGGAATGTACTTCATGCCGTTTCTCTTTATGGGCCTATTGAAGGATTATTTGTGTTTGCCTTGGTTTGGACTTGAAGTCTGCCAGAGCAGCTGTCCATTCCAGGAGCGTGAGTGTAGGTTACCGTCAAACGGATCCCGGTCAGCACTAGCCAGCCTGCTATGATGAGTCAAACCAGATCCTTAAAACCGACCGCTGTCGGCTGCTCCTCCCTCCTTCTGTCTGACTCAGCTCGCTCTGCCCGTTCCTACTACTGGACTTAACACGGGCCAGCTATCTGGTAAGCAGCTGTGGTTTGCATTCAAGCAGCAACAGTAACTGATCCACTCTCTCTTTTATCTCCCTATGTCCTTTGCCCCATCCATTTTCCTGCCCCCAACAGTCCCTCTTGTACTTGCTGCTCTGCCTTTATCCATCAACCACACGACCACAAGGCCCGTCTTCAATGAATCCACTGGCACCGAGCCAGCCAGCCCGCTCTCTCTCTCCGGGGCAGGCGGTTATTTGGTGGTTTTGTTTTGGCCATGGAGGGGGGGATCTGGGAGTCTTTGAAACTGAAGAAGATAGTTGCTGTGTAGCTTTTGAAGCAGTGCATTATAATCAGTATACGGAGATTAAATTAAACTTAACCAATGATTTTTAAACCGTCTTTAAGAACTTTGTAACTTGGGTCAACAAGCTGGGAGTGACAGATGATACCTGTGAGGTTGAGCGTGGAGGGTGACAGGGCCACTGGGTCCGTCAGGGTGTTGAGGGGAGCGCCATCCTGCAGCCAGATGACCTTGACAGGCTCTGGAGGTCCGTGGGCCACGCAACTCAGACTCAGGGATATGTTGGCCACTACAGACATGTGCTGAGGCTCCACAGAGAAATGAGGAAGGCCTGAGAAAACAATAAGCTGAATCAGACTCTTGACTCAGAGGATTCATGCTTGTTATCGTTTATCGCAGGGAGCTGAAGATGAACTCACCCTCCAGCTGAATGCTCCCCTCCTCGGACAACGTCTGGCCACTTTCCGTCTTGACAGCACATCGATAGGATCCCATGTCAGGGAGTTGGACTTTCTCAATACTGTTTTGTGTATAAATAATGAATAAAATTAAGATCATGCACAGACCCAGATTACTTTTCTAATAAACTTTGCTATCCAATCATATCGGGATTATTCCGTTAGTGCTCCACGGTGGCTGGAAGTCAACGTGCTGATGTAATCCAGCAGCAGTACTGGTTACGCTGGGTAAAAGGATAAAGCGGGGGAACAGGAAATACACACAGTGCATGCATTTTTTGTCCAGGTGTGGTAACAGGGAATACTGCTTCCTACCTGAGCGTGCTAATCACCGTCCAACTGTTGCTGCCAGTGTGGACCTGGAACTGGTTGGTGTCTGCGTACTGAAGAGGCACACTCTCTCGCAGCCAGAGCACATCTGGGAGGTCTTCTTCCTCACCCCCTTTACCTTTCAGGGTGCACTGCATTGTAACAGGTCTGCCCAGCGAAGAGATGACTGTAGTGGGACTCCGCTCAAACTCCAAATCTTTGATTAAAGAGACGGAAGAAGCAGGATTAGGGTTTAGTTTTCATTCAAAACCCCAAAGATGTTCAATTTATAGACAGACAGAAAGCAGCATATCTTAATATTTCAGAAGGTAGGAGCAGCTTAAATAGCTTAATGATTGAATCAACTGATCTTCTTTAAAGTGTGTGCACATCCATTTATTATTCTAGCCATTGCCGAGCTATGATTACATCAGGTGAACCCAGTTTATCCAGCAGCACACTAGCTTTTCAGTGAGTCCACTCCTTTATCTTGTGTCCTTCATTGACAGAGGGGCTGACCTGAGAAAGACAGAGCTGATACTGGGGACAAAAGCTCCTTGTTAAGAGGGACGGCTGCTCCGACAGTGTCGCGGCACAGAGAGCTCAACACAAGCGCTAAAAATATTCAGAGTTTCTCTCAAACGCCCATGATAAGCCTGCAGGTCATCGGCCAAAGATGTCTGTGATTCTGTTAAACATCCAAGAAATGACGCTGATGATGCAGACATTCAAGACATTCAACAGCAATGAGAGGTATGCATGCTGTTCAAAAGATAAAGGAATAATCAGAGCCTTGAAATTCATTATAATTTGTCAAGAACACATGCATATGATGAACACAGGACCCTCCTACAGGAGAGTATCAAATAAAAATGCTAAGCATTCACAGAGCAGACCACAGTGAGGCATCCTCCTCCTCCTTTTCTCGATAAAATAATAGGAAAATGTGCAAAGGACGAGAATAAATCACGCTTCTTTCACCGAGCGCAAAAGATTTTCTCAAGCTTGTCAACCCGCCCTCCTAGTCTATTTCATGGCCAACCTTCAAACCTTTGACCCCCTTCACTGTGACCCCACAGGACTTCACTGCATCTCACGTCACATAAAACACACACACAACTCAGCGACTGAAGACAAACCACCAAACAAATGTAACACACACTTTGGCAGCCACTCATTTTACTCATAAGCAGAACCTGAATCTGTTAACGTGCCCGCAATCCACACACACACACACACACACATGCATCCGAGCGTTCAAAAAGCTTGTTCGGGGAGTGTGCAATAAATGAAGAGGCCTGCTGGGTCTCTGCTTCACCGCCTCTCTGTCTCCGTGTGCTTTTTGGCGTTCAAAGTCATTCCTCCCTTTATTTTTAAGCTTGGCTGAGCACTTTCATGAATCTGCGGAGCCCTGACTTTCAGCCCTACTTTCATTCTCTGTCTCTTGGTGCTGTATTCAAATAATAATAAGCTTGTAAACCTTTTATGAGAATGCAGAGGTAGACAAGAGAGAGTAGGCCATGGTTAAACTGTGTGTGTGTGTGTGTGTGTGTGTGTGTGTGGCCTGTCTCCAGTGATTCATTTGGGCTTAACTACTCCATCTCCTCCCTTTTGTCCCCCTGAATTCCCTCGAGGTCCCACACTTTTTTTTTTCTTTTCCATCATCTCTCCTCTACTCCTACTCGCTCGCTCATAGAAAATGCTCAGATGTTAAATGTCAGTGGACATGCACATACCAAAAATACCCGACACAGTCCGAGCATTTATCCTCCTCTCACTCCCTCCTTTATCTTTCTGGCTTTTTAACGCAGCTCCCTCCATTCACTGCCGCGCCTTTGCCCTTTTCTCATCTAGCCCCCTTTTCATGCCATTCTTTGGATTCATCGCTACACATTTTGCCACCTCCCCTCCCGACTCTTTCCCCTCCACTCCTGCCCCCTTTACCCCATCCATCATTTCACTGCATGAGTCTGAGTCAGACCGGCACTGACTCACAAACCAAAGCATCCACCCCCCCCCCTCCTCTCCTGAACCCCTCCTAATTCCTCGCTTGCCACAGCCATCCGACATCCAAATAGGAACTGAGACATCGGGAAAAATTCTCTTTGAAAACAACAGTCTGAACTTATAAATCACGGCGCTGTCTAGTAATCTCTGTCTCTACATCTGCTGAGGGCAGAGTGTGCAGCTCCCAGAGAGACACCGTGACCATAATGGTCAAAACACATGAGCTGACAGGTGGAGGCCCCTGTAGGGACTCCATGTTTTCATCCTCTGGTAGCTGATGGATTACAAACTTTTAACAACAAAGCTGAATGTTAGAACAGATAAGGACTTTTTGAATGATGTTTGGCACGGACTCCAGCACTTGTAAAATGACCTGGTATGTAGACAGTTGTCTAAAAGGAGCCAACAGTCTGGTTTCTACCTTTCCACCAGAGAAAAACTGAAGATTTCTCTCTGCAGAGTAAAATATTCTGATTCTCCCACTTCCCTGCAGGATTTTATTTTAAGCCTTTGCCCTTTTCCCTGCCTGGAAAACTTCCTGAAAGTTTTTAGAAATGCCATGGCTTTTGTGGGAATCTCAGTCTGGATACCTGGTTTGGATGAGTACACACCTGAGCTCAAAAACATGATCCTCCCACAATCCACCTTTGATGCCAGAGGAGCAAAACAGCTCTCCATAATAACAAACCTCCACCTTTGACAGCAGGTCAAAGGTGGAGGATCAGCAGAATCAGCAGAATAAAACACTGAGTGTTCAGCCTCTTTGTTTTCTTTGATCACCTTCTTATGCGTAATAGATTCCTTCATGTGAGCCAGATGTTGAACACACTCGCAGCTGTGGTTACACTCGCCACCCCACAGCAAATTATTTAATGAGGTAGAAGCCAAAGACTGGCTGGGCTAATTGCTCGTTACGATGTTTTTCCCCCCGCACTGAAGCTGACAAACAACAGTGAGACTGAATGAAAAACTGCTTAGTGTGGATCAAACCTTACCTGTCAGCGTGTCGGCGGCTGCTGCCCTCCAAACTGTAAAAGTGACGAGGACGATCAAATAGGACCATCTGGACCAGCTCATGGCTTTTCTTGAGAGGAGATCACCTCTGAGAATACGCTTCTGAAGAAGGGGAGTCATCTTGGAAACATCACCGGACTCCATCACCGCATCTCAGCAGCTCAAAGATCCAAAGTTGTTGCGCTGAAAAAAGTTGAAAAGTGATTATCCACAAATGGGACCGAAGCAAACCGGATCCCGTCGTTTCAGTTCCTCTTTTAATGAGACAGACAGTTTTTTTTTTTAGAGAGAGAGAGCTGCTGTAAAGTCTTGTTGCTTCTCCCCCTCCTGCTGTTGTTTTGGTTGATCCCAATGCGAAGTAGTGTCCACCAAACTTCTAGTTACCCAAAAAAAAAAGCGCTGCGTAAAAGGCGCACCGAGTCTTTCAGATTAAGTTGTTCAGTCTATTTCCAGCAACCGATGGAGTATTTTTAAACCAGTGCTCCCTGCAGTCTTTCGTCCAAATCTCTCTCAGCCCACCGGTTCCCTCAGACTCACTCAAACATTCCCCTGGCTCTTTCCTCGTCCCTCTCTCCCCCCTTCAAACAGGATTCAAATTCCTCAACTCAAGTTCTTTCCACCCTCCTCCTCCTCCTCCTCCTCCTCCTCCTCCCGAGTCTCCCTCCTTTTCTCTGAGGATGTGAGAAACCCTGCGGCATGCTGATTGTTTCAACACAATCTCCCCCATTCGCTTTTCTTTTTTAATTACACGCGGATCCCTAAAGGTTTTAAATAGCCGCAGTAAATTACAAGTTTCCCCCGCTTGAAACAAAGTTTATGTGTCGGTCTGTGGCAAACACAGACCCGTGCACCGTGGATCAGATGAATAAACGAGACACAGTGAGATAGAAAAGCTGTCACCATTGTCTGTTTCCATCTATTGTGCTCTGCTTATTTGTTATTTATTATCTCATAATGTCTTTATACGTGTAAATAAATACTAGTTTCCTTCTGCTCTTGCATTAATAGTTCATTAATTAATTAGTTTAACATTGATTTGTGTAAAATCTAAAGCTCCTCTTCTCCACTTCTGCCTTAAAAACTTAATTAATTTCATCATTGTCCTATCAGGCTGTTTATATTTATTGCTGCTGCTCCATAACCAGGATTATGTCATCAGGATGTCTGGGAATTTCTCTGAACAAGCAACCAAAGCAGACTGAAGCATCAACAGCTGTAGTCTAAATAAATGCTGCTGTCCCTGATTCCCATCAGATGCAGGACGGGCTTGTTGTGCTGTCTGAGGTGACTGTGTGTGTGTTTGGATGGTGGAGGTGATGCTGGTGAGAAGACCCTGCAGAGTTCACACAACATTCATGAATAATTGATCTGCTGCGTTGATTTTCTTTCTTTCTTTTTCCCATGAAAATGATGTGAGGTGCTGGGACTCAGGTTTGGGTCCCACTGGCCCTTTAAGAGTGGCTCTCTGGACAGTGTTGTGTTCCCAGGGTCTTTAATGGAGACAGAGAGGGACTGAGAAAGACCCCATTGTATGTGCTCTCTTTTCAATAGGAGCTTGAGCAATGGTGCTCTCACTGCTCCCTGATAGAAGCACAGAGAAAGAGGCGAGGAGGGAGGGAAGAGGGTCACCGAGGGGGTCCTGTACAAGAAAGAAGGGTGTTCTACTCAAAAACACAAAGTTTTGGGGCTGGATGGGTCTGGAAGGAGTGAATGTTTGGGTTTTTGAGGGGGGGATGGGCTTCAGCTCTGCAGGACTCAGTGTTTAAGGTTTAAGCCACACCAAAATCCAGCAAACCTTAAAGATTTGGGGGTTTATAGCTGCAGCTATGGTGGATTAAAGCATACTTCCAGTTATAAAACCACTAGTACCACCAACAACAACAAAAAAATGATCCTGACACCAGTTATTATGTTCTCTCACAAAGGCAGGCTGCAGTGCCAGTATCCTAGTTAGTCTCTTGTTAGTCTCCTACAGGAGACATGGGAAACACCTTCCCACTGCTCTCCCAGCTACAGGCCCACCTGGGGATCCTAACAATGAGCTAACCTCTTCTGGCTCTTGTTGTTCTTCATCTTCTTACCACAGGCTGGATGCAGGCAGACAAACGGCTTCCCCCAACCTGTTGATACTGTGACTGCATAAAGTTTCCAGAGTGTCTTCTGCCTCCTGCTGGTGACAAAGGATACACTATAAATGATCCATCTCAGAACAATGCTACCTATACTTGGCACAAAGAGATCTTTCTGAAAGCGATGGGGGATAAAATCCACAGTCCTTGCTATGAGGAAATAATATTTCTTAAATTAAATCAGACTCAGACAAATACAACGGTATCTTACTACTTTACAGTGTTTTTAAGTTCTCAGTGTTTCAATATGTTTTTATTCCTGAACCACAGCAGAGGGACAACAACAACAAAAAAAAAACAGGGATTTGATAAGTTTGGAAGATATGTGTCCAACACACACTGCTCATATTAGCTTTGAACCACATTTTCCACAGAACGGCTACAACACATTTTGTCCCCCATCACTTATATTCGATTTTTTTAGGAAGGGGTTTCTTCACTGCCAGTATGGAAAGAAGATCTGTTTCAATATACATGTAGGTATGTCATCTTTTCAGTACTATAGGTGTGTTCTGATACTTAATATATTTTTATATGAAAGTAAATATACATTTCCTTAAATAAAAAATAATATATAGAGCAATAAGTAGAAAGAAACCTAAAAAAAAGGCACTTCTTGAAATTTGCTTATTTAGTTTACTCCAGGATGGAGACCATGGGCCAGTTACGACTGACTTTGTGGAGTGGTGTGACAGCCATTTCCTCAAGTTAAATGTTCAAAAAACTATTGACTTTAGGAAAAACACCACATACAGCCTACCCAACCATTATCAAGGGTACAGCAGTGGAGATGGTAGATTCATACAAATATTTGGGGACAATAATTGATAAGAACTTGACACATGACCTAAATACCTCAACAATCCTACAGAGATTATACTTTCTGCGCAGACTAAAATCTTTTAATGTTGATAAGACCTTAATGGTTTTGTTCTATAGATCTTTTATTGAGTCAGTTTTATTGAGTCTGCCGTCTGGACGGAGATATATGCTACCTACGGTACGAACAAATAGGTATAAATCTTCCTTTGTTCCACGTGCAATCAATGCAATCAATCCTTAAATGCACTGTTCTTGTGGCATCTTTTATCCTTTATACACTTTTATACTCTCTGACACCGATATTCTTACTTCGTTTAGGATTGTTTCAATCAAGTTTGGCTGTGCTGTCCTCTGCGACATTGTTCTATGTCACTGTTTGTCTATTTATTGTTGTTAAGTTGTATTTCCCCTGGAGGGACAATAAAGCTCTGAACTGAACTGAAACATACACCACATTATTCAGGTTCCGGCACGCAGATTTTCTCTGTCAATAAAAAACAAATGGGAGGAATTTAGATTTATTCATTCTTTTAGCATTCTGTTTTGTGTCTTTAACGTTATTCCTTATGAAGAAACAGGCCTCAGACAAAGGTTTTGGTATTCTGCCCTGTGAAATACGGCAGGCCTGCTTTGATTCCCTCATCTGTGTGCAGTTCTCTGCCATCATGTAACAGGTGACGCTTGTGTGCTTTATATTGAAGTCAAGTTCTTATTTTCAGTGAATTCAGAGTATGTTATTTGGTTCATGTGGAGAGTTTTGATCCGAAATTGCCATTCAAGTCATGGCTTAAAGCCAGAATTTAAAGAAACAGTGTACGACAATTTAGGAAGCTTGATAATTTTTGGTATTTATTCATCTTAGAACAGCAGAGCTTATTATACCGTTGACGTAACAATAAATGATATCTCGACACTGCAACTCTTGAGATGAGTGATAACAATTTTGAGAATCACTTTATGTGATATAATCGCTCCCAGATGTGTTTTTACAGAATGACGAGATTTACATTTTCAAAGCCAAGTCAGGGATTCAGGATTCAGCCAACGTTTCATGTCTCTGTGCTGATGTCACATCTGTTTTATATCTCCCTCAATTTTAGTTAAATGGCGTCATGCTGGCTGACAGAATATACTGTTTACTAGCAATGTCAGCAGATGAGATTTAATTTTTTGTATTTATCTCTTAACTTAAGTACTTTAACAATAATGTTTAATGTCAAATCCATGCAGTCAAATATATATAGATGAGACTAGCAGCTCAATCGATGGATAAGTTGGTCTGCCAGTTAGTTCATCACTTTGGTCCAGATTGAAATATGTCAACAACTGTTAAATGGATTATCATGCAGTATCATGATCCCCAGAGGATGAATCCCAACATAATAAATATGGAAAACTTGAGCATGTTATCTTTGTTATTTTGAGTATGTTGACATGTAGACTCATTTGGTTTAAAGAAATTGCTCCATTCTTATTTTCACACCTAAAAAAAGTACTACATATAAATAAAACTTAAAAAATAAGGTGTATCTAACATCTGTAACATCTGTCAGTGGCCTACGATCATTACGGGAGCAATGGACAAGTCAACTTTAACCATATTTTCTGAATTAATTCTGTACAAATGAACACATATGCTATAGGAAACTGGTTCATTAGTTGATGATGAGCTACCAAACACACATGGCTGGTGTTTATGCAGTGTCCAATCTCATCTCATGAAGCAAAAACAAAAGCTCTGGTTAAAGGCAGGGGACAAACACAAACAAACGAAACAATAATTTATTATTTAGTGTTATTTCTTTAAGACACACTTAATAAAACTTATTTCATCACCATTAGTACACAGTACCTGTTTGTGTCTGAAACACCTGGACACAAATAAGAGTCAGGACTCTTATTTTGAAAAGCATCCTGACTCAGGATGAACTCAAAGCTCTGGAGATCGACCGGTTTTGTTATTTACAGGCATGTGTTTGAGTAAAATAAACATTACTGTCATATTCTATAAACATTTTGTTAAAATATTCTTTTGTAGAAAATGACAGCTTGTCAAAATAACACAAATATGCTCAACCCTTAGTGGAGTCTGACACTTTTGAACATCTGCTTCCCTTTTACATCAGGTCATCGAAATCCACTTGAAGATCTGTCAGATGGAGAAAAAAAAAAAGTCATTTTTTTAACCAACACTTTATGATTAGCCAGTTATCCCCAGAGAAATAGGCTTCAAACAAAGGTTTTGGCGTGTTGCTGTTGTCTTGCAGTAAATTTTAGATAATTTGACTGACTGTGGGATTTTCTATGTGACCTCTGACTTTTCCTGGATGAATCCAAAGTGAAAATAAAGGGAAGTCTGCAATAACTATAACTTTTTACTCATATTATTGCTTATTTCATATCAACGTGTGTATTTTTTTTTTTTTGCCTTTTGCATTCATTGACCTAATTTTATCTGCCAGCTCCCACTAAATCCTACTTACTGTGCTTTTTCCCCCCCATGCAATAAATAAACCGTGTCTCTCCTACATCCCTGTTGTTACGTAATGTTATTCTAACTATGGTAAACAAACACAGGCTGATACAACGAGTGACGTTTAATCCCACGTGGATATATATGACTTTGAAAAACTATTCAAATATTGGAGGTTATTGCTCGGAGCATGTATCGGGGGTAGATTAAAATCTTGCTTGGGCCTGCACTTCAACAACAGGCGTCCAGCTGTGCAAGAATAATAATCCCTCTGTTTTAATCTGCCTGATCCAAGCCCTGGTTCGGAGGCCATTCAAGGGCATATAGAGATACACTGGGAAGAAACAGGTTTGACGACAGTTGAATGATGAAGCTATTTTTAATCACCCATATGTCGTGTGCAACATGTGAATACAGGCTTAAATGTGTGTGAGTGTGTTGCTGAGAGGAGCAGTATGTGAAAGTCCAATGTGCCTAAATAGTGAGGATTATTGCATCTCTCTCTCTCTCTCCCTCTCTCTCTCTCTTTTACCCTATTTCCCAGCATCAAATGCTCTGCCTCTTCTCATTTTAGTCCCTGTTGCTGCGATGACCACAGGCATGAGCACAGCGGGCATTCATCGAGGCTTCCTCAGGAAATATGGTAGGCCTGCTTTGATTCCATAATCTGTGTGATGAAGGTGATAGACTTCATGTTTGTGTGCTCTTCTACACATCAGAGGTCAAGGTCATATCTGCAGTGACTTCAGAGTATGATGAACGTTTAAAAGATTAAATTTAGACTTAGTGCTTGTGATATTTTTGGTATTTATTCATCTTAGAGCAGCAGAGCTTATTATACCGTTGGCTTAACAACGAATGTTGAGGAATGGTGTCACATCTCGACACTGCAACTCTGAGATGAGTGATAACAATTTTGAGAATCACTTTATGTGATATAATCGCTCCCAGATGTGTTTTTACAGAATGACGAGATTTACATTTTTTCAAAGCCAAGTCAGGGATTCAGGATTCAGCCAACGTTTCATGTCTCTGCGCTGATGTCACATCTGTTTCACATCTACTTCAGTTTCAGTTAATAATGGCGTCATGCTGGCTCAGGGGACTGAGGCAGAATATACTGTTTACTAGCAATGTCAGCACTTCAGATTGTTTTTTTTATCTATCTCTTAACTGTAGATTAATTACAGTAAAGTGCCTTAACGATGTTTAATGTTAAATCCATGCAGTCAAATATAAATAGATGTTAGCACAACAGTGTCTCTCTCTCTCTCTCTGTCTTTAATCCTCTGAATTGTGAAATAGAGCAGGCAGATCTTCCCCATCCATCAACATGTGCCCTCCATCTATTATCATTATGTAATAATGGATGGCTGTCTGGGATACTTACAGTCTAATGCCATCTTTCATGTCCCGTGCTGTGCTTAAAAACTCACCGGTTCTGCATGTTAAACCTTTTCTTGCTCCAGGTTATATGAGAAATGTTGACTAACAGTGCATTATTGTTGCCTCGATGGCTGTTTACAGGGAAAGGGAGATTATAATGTATAATAAGAAGCTGAATAATAGAACAAGAGGTAGCTCGGGTCAATATAGTTTACATGGCAGTTGTTTTTCGACTTAAATCACCTGGGATAGGCTCCAGCCCGCCTCGACCCTGATGAGGATGAGTGGTTACAAAAAAGGGATGGGATGAATGAGAGTTGTTTTTCATGCTTAACAAAAGTGACTGACAGCAAAAGGCAATAATAATAACTGAAGGGAAAAACAAACAGAAACTTACTCTCACTGTAACTCAGTTTGCTGTCAGAGTTCAGGCTCCTGTGAAATAGACATTAGTGAGTTAGTTCATCACTTTGGTCCAGATTGAAACATGTCCAACAACTGTTGAATGGATTATCATGATCCCCAGAGGATGAATCCCAACAATTCTGGTGATGAACGACCAATAAACACGGACAAAAATCAGCATGTTTGCAATGTTAGTGCGAGTAAGTTGCCATGTGGACACTTAGTTGGTTAAAAGACCTTCATTGGTCTGTATTTTTACATTTGTTCTCATCTATAGTAAGCGTACTGTGTACCAGACTACTTACTAAAATAATGACACTGCCCCCTACTCTCCTTTTTTCTCTTGAAGGGGGCTTCATGTTTAAGCAGTGGAAAGAGCGATACATTGTCCTGACAATGGAGGGAAGCCTGATGGTGTGCCGTGATGCAGAGTCCCCTCCTGACCAGGTGGTAACACTACAAACCAACTGCGAGTCAATTGTAGAGGGACGGACGATTCTTGACCTGCCCAAGTTGCCTCCAGGGGGCAGGAGGGACTGCTGCTTCGCCCTCATCATGCCACAGAACAAGTTCCTGCTGCTTCTCACGGACAACCCCGATGACTGCAAGTGGGTCCAACCCCCAATCTCTGTCACACACACAAGTCCTTTGCCCCACTCATTATCTGTTACCACTTGCACACAATGACATATTGACACATGCTGGAATTTAAGGACTTATTTGTATAACTTCAGGCTGATAGGTATTAGTTTGGGTCAATAGGCTACTGCCCTTATGTTGTTATAAACATTTACAGACCTGGATCCAGTTCAGATATAATGACGTTTCATTTTATCTTTCACAGTCTGTGGCTGAATTTGATCAGGAAAGTGAGGGAGGTGAGTCAGCTTTGACTTGAGTCTGGACCTGCTGTGTGTTTATATATATAAATATCTAATAATATCTGAAAACATATGAATCTGTAAGCCTTGTAAAATCTGCACACTCAAAGGGAAGTCCTTGTAGATGATATTTTAAAGACTACAGTCTAGATGTGCTTTGTATAGAACATGTCATGAGCTCAGTAAATAAAAAAATATATCTTATCTATCTTATTTTCTAGGGTCTCATGTCACCCCTGGCCCTCCAAAGACAGTGCAGCATCACTCCCTGCATCACCGACAGAGACCCCCTGCCTGACTCCTCCAGTGATAAAGACCCTGGGTCACCCAGGGTCGGCGAGGGCACCCCTCCTTTGTCTCGAGTCACTGAACGTGGAGGCTCTTTCAGAGACAGAGGCCATAACCAAGGTAAGCCAGCAGGTCATCTGTAGTCACCTGAGAGATGGAGTAACTCACATGTTGAAGCTTCATTAAAGCAAGAGCAGAGGCATAATGACATTACATGTAAATAAAATCTGTCAGTGGTCTAAAGAACTGAAGTCAAGTGAGTCAAAATAAACATGACGACACATTTGACGGCATGAAGACACACACACACTTATACACCAAGTGCAAGTGTATTAGGTTACTGCCTCGATGTCGCACAGCTCGGGAGACAAAGTGTAAAATCTTTTATTATGAAAGTACAACAGAAAAATCACTCACTGGGAGGAAAACACTATATAATCTAAGAAAACAAAAACCACTCAAGAGGGAAAAATCTATAAAGAGCAAAGGCTTGACAAAGTATCAACAAAATATACAAAAACCTGACAAGACACGGATCAAAAGTAGTATGAACAAACTTGACTTGGATGAGGAGCTGGTTCACAGGTACGTAGGACAAGACGAACTGGCAACAGACAAAGGGAGACGCAGACAATATATACACATGGTTCAATGGGGAACAGGTGGGAAACACCAGGGGAAGAAGCAAGTTATCTGAAACGAGAGGACGGGAAAATTTCAAAATAAAACCAGCTTTCTTAGTCATGACACTCGAAGCATGTGTTGTGATCAGTTTTTAGTGGTCTTCTGTGTAGTGTTTTGATATTTTCTGAAGAAAGACTACAGTGTCGTTGCAGTCTCTCAGCTATGGGAGTGTGCAGTGTATACTGCAGCGTGGGGGTGAGTGTAAAGACTCATTCAGACACAGCTGCATGTACAGCTGGCCATATCAGGTCATTGTGACTAAAAGTAGCACAAGCAGTTTTCTGCTTACACGTCCAAGCAGACAACATGCAGTCATACCATATTAATAATAATGGTAATCTTTAGTTGATTTTAATCTTACTCTGGTTAAAAAACTGAAAAACAATCATCGAATGAATTCTATATTGTTGCATATTCCTAATTTTATTTTTCACTTCTACAGCCGGTGGATCACAGCGTGCTCTCCGTAGTGTTTCCATGTCCACCCCACACCGTGCGTCAGATTGTCTTCGCCATGGCAACAGCAGCGATGCCCGGGCGGTCAGGGCGGTGTGCCTGCTGATGGGAGGGGCAGCGGCCTCCTCTGCTCTGGGTTACCTCAACTCCTGCTCCCCTTCTTCTCCCCTTGCTAGCAGAGCCCCAGAGATTGCACATGGGACGGGGGGCTTCTCCGAGCTTTCCGCAGGGGGCTCCTTCCACGCCTGCAGCCAGGACGTCGACTCCCCGCACTTCAACAGCTTCGACTTTGAAGGAGACTCTGACTTTGATGCATTTGACTGTGGAGGATTTGCTTTTTAGTTTTGGCTAGAGAGAGAGAAGACCTTTTATTCTAAAACCCTTCTGTTGGTATTCCTTTATAATATAAGGGCAGTGTTATTAATTAATCACTTGTTGGGTTATCTATACGTCTGATTTATAAATTAATGAAGGTGTTCTTCCTGGCTTTATGCCTGTGCTCTTCAGGTAAATCATTCATGATCTTGACTCCTCTGAACACTGTCTGTCTGTGTTGTATCAGTCTTTCCATGCCACAGGACGGCTTGAGGTTAACTAGGTGAGCAGTATCATGATTCCAGACAGCTACACAGATGAGAAATGTTTTTGTCCCGGTCTTGTTACTCACCATCACATTAATTTTATACTTTGACTGTGAATGTTTTCTCCACATTGACGCTTCGCTCGGTATTCTTTTGTCCTGCTCTCTGTCATCACCCGCACATACCAGTATCTTACATGCAGTCCAAAGGTGAATAAATCCTGCTGTCACCATGACTGTGTGTCTTTCTGTCCACATCCATTTGATGTTTGTTGGCTTGTGTGGAATGTGAGTGCAGAGTTAGTAGGCCAAGGTTTAAAGAGGACGGGTCATGGAGCAGATTTGCACAGCAGAGGGCTGGGCTATGCAGAGCCCTAATGGACATGTCACACAACAGAAATAATCTCTTGAGTTTACATGTGCTTGATGTGGACTAAATGTCCTGAGGATATCCAGCACCCGCTCACAAACCTCTGAGTGAAAGGAAAGCCTGATGGAAGAAGGACTCAGCTGATCCGAACGCCATAATAATTGATGGAAATACACATTTTAAGAATATTTCCCTTCTGAATATGAATCTTTCTGCTTTTTAAAGCCCAGCAATGTCTGATCATTTGATCGGATTTATTCATACCATAAACATATCATAATATCATAAACGTTATAAAGCCTTGTTGCTCAATATCACCTCCAGCGAGTTTGACAGCTTTGCTGGATTACTCAGCACATGTATCCCTTTCTCATCAGCCACACTCTGTAATCCTTATCTCATTGTGATGGCTGTACATGCAACATAAACATTGGATATGTTACGTAACCGTTCATCATGCGGAAGTTCCCCTCATACACTCCAGTGCAGCTTGCACGGTAAATTGTTGATGATGTATAATGTATTAATATTATGTAGTACGTTTGAATGCTGTTATGACTTTGTGTCGTGTTGCTTGTTGTATGTGCATGCATTTGGTTTATATCACAGTGATTCCAGCTACTTCTGTGCAGATGTACAGTGTAGTTTAAACAATCAAAATAAAAGAAAATTTAAAAATCAGTTCACGGTTTATTGCACTCTGTGGCAGCAGTGATTTTGTAACAGGAGCACGAAGGGTTTAATACAAACAAATAATTCTGATCTGCCACTTGATGTGATTTTACAGTTAGTAGGAATAATAATATTCAGTATTTAAAGTTTGGATCGGGGCCTCTAGATATGGTCTTAACATTGTATGTCAATGGAAAGGAAAAGGACAAAAACACACACCAGCCAATCACTGCAGGGGCTCCTCCCCTGATGGTGAACCAGGTGAGGGTGCACTAATTTACACAACAGTCACATGGCTTACCTATTGCCTAGTGCATCGCTCCTGGCCTCCAGCCACCACCCTGTTCAATATAAACACAAATATTGGGATAGAGGGGCAAACACAGAGTAAAAGTGAGTATAAAAGCAAGCTGTTGACCAGACGGAGACGAGAAGGCAAAGTGTGAAGAGCGTCATGGACCTTTCTGCGACTGTGATCTTGGCAGGGCTGATCTCAGCTCTGCTGTGGCTTTTCAGTGTAAAAAGGAAATATCGTTTGCCTCCAGGACCCACTGCACTTCCTCTCGTAGGAAACCTGCCACAGCTGCAAAAAGATCAAGCTTTCAAAAGTTTTCTCAAGGTGAGTTTTGGAAACAGATCACAAAATAATAACTGAGGGGAAAAATGTCACAAATTGCACGTTGACTTCTGCAGAAAATATCTGTGTCTTCTTCTAGCTCAGTGAAATCTATGGTCCTGTGGTGACATTGTACCTGGGCTGGCAGCGGACGGTTGTTCTGGTAGGATATGATGCAGTGAAGGAGGCTCTGGTGGACCAGGCAGACGACTTCACAGGCAGAGGACCACTGCCGTTTCTGATGAAAGCCACCAAAGGCTACGGTATATAATCTGACATGATCATTCAGTGGTTTCATGCCTGCATGTCTTCTCTTGCATGCTCACATGCATGTTCAACATGCACACATTTCTATTTGTCAGGTTTGGGGATCAGTAATGGAGAGCGTTGGCGACAGCTGAGACGTTTCACACTGACGACCCTTAGAGACTTTGGGATGGGACGCAAGGGGATGGAAGAGTGGATCCAAGAGGAGAGCAAGCACATGACGGCCGAAATGAACGAATCGAAAGGTGTGTTTCCAACAACATGTTTCAATGTCAAGATAAATTTACTTTGTCACAGATTCAGCTTCAGTAAATGGGTTGTAAGTCTTTTAGTTTTAGTGCACGTGTACGATTCAACACGAGACACCGAGAACAAGAAAAACACACAAATCAATCTTAAATACCTCTGACAGGTCCGAACAGGTCTGACAGCCACATGCAGCCTTCACAAAACAAAACTGAAAAGACCCAAAAATAAAACTGCCTGACAACTAAAAAGGGAGTGTGTACGCTTTATTGGGTTGTTGGTGTATTTATACCTCTTTCTCCAGCTGCACTCTTTAATTCTCTTCTCTTTCTGGTGGCAGTTTGTGCAGAGTAAACACAGAGTATATTACATAACCCGCTAAAAACACTGAAGCTCGACTCACGGCTTTGATTCACTGAGATTACAAGTAGCACATTTTAAACTACATTTTAATAGCACATGTGAGAATTTTGTCTCATTGGAGGTGATCAGCTTTTGTGAAATTAATAATACTGAGTTATAAGATTAATGATTAAAATAAAAACGAGCAGACAACGTTGTGCTATCTATTCTAGGCCACAGATTGACACAAACACTGACACAACAGGATCCGAGTTGTAATAAATTAAAACCATCTTTTAAAGATACAGATATTTGTCCCACGTTGCTGCTGATGCAGTAAAACCGGTTACAGCAGGTTGTTAAAGGTGAGCTGCAAAAGTTTGAATATTTTCCTTTGGGCAGGTAAAAACATGTCCTCTCTGGATTTTCTGACCTTTCCAATGTCACTTTTGTTTTTTTTCTCTCATTAGTATTTTTCAAAAGAGGATTCCTACTGTGTTTTCCTCTCCTCCTCCAGGCAAGCCGTTTGACCCAATATTCTTGCTGAGCCGCACCGTGTCCAACGTGATCTGCTGCATGGTGTTCGGCCAACGCTTCAGTTACGACGACAAGAAGTTCCTGCACCTCCTCGACATCATGTCTGGGGTTTTAAGGTTTAATAGTGGCTTTGTCGGCCAGGTAAGTTGTTTTTTAGTCCTTATATAAGCTTCATGGCAGGAAAATTGTGTAACACACACTCCAATACAGCATTTTATTATATACTGAACACACTTTCTACATTATCATCCCTGAGAAACAAAGCTGCAGTGCTTCCTTCTCGCAGATGTACAACATCTTCCCCTGGATAATGGAGCATCTGCCGGGCCCACAGCATAAAATTTTTACCAATATCGAGGAGGTGAGAGAGTTTATCAAGATGAAGATCCAGGAGCACAAAGACACACTGGACCCAAGCTCCCCAAGAGACTATATCGACTGTTTCCTCATGCGAATGGATCAGGTCAGGACACTAAACTAAAAGTTAAAACTTCTCTCCTCTTTATCTTGGGTCCTAATAATTGTTTTCGTTCTTAATTGCAGCTGCGACAAACTTAGGAATAAATCCAGTTTTAATACCCACATCCAAATGATCTGTCACCTGCTGCTCAAAGTGTATTTTAAAGTTTATAAAATAATATTCTTTTACCACTTTGTCCTCTCAGGAAAAAGACATCCCCACAACTGAGTTCCACTATGAGAACTTGATCTCTACAGTGCTGAATCTATTCCTGGCAGGAACAGAAACCACGTCCTCTACCATAAGATATGCCCTCAGCGTGTTGATCAAACACCCCGACATACAGGGTAGGTCCCAGCTGAAGACACAGTCGTCTTATTGTACTTGTTCTAAATAAATTGGGGGGTATAGAACAGAAAAAAAAAACCTTCAGAAACACATTTTCTTTGTCCTGTACAGAGAAAATGCAGCAGGAGATTGACACTGTGATTGGACAAGACCGCTGTCCCAGAATGGAGGACAGGAAATCCCTCCCCTTCACAGACGCAGTCATCCATGAAGTCCAGCGTTTCCTGGACATAGTCCCCTTCGGTCTCCCTCATTTTGCCCTTCGGGACATCTCTTTCAGGGGCTACACAATCCCCAAGGTGCTCTTCATCACAAGATATCTTCATTCAAGGAAAAAATGCATCAATACACTAACATGATATCTTGTCCTAACAGGACACTGTGATTATGCCCTTGTTGCACTCTGTGCTGAAAGAGGAGAAACAGTGGGCATCTCCTCTGTCCTTCAACCCTCAGCACTTCTTGGACCAGAACGGCAACTTCAAGAAGAATCCCGCGTTCCTGCCATTTGCTGCAGGTCCATGCTGACAGATATACCCCTAATCAATGTGTTTTATTTGTTTGTGAGCATAGGTTTCTGGTACTCAATGCACCATCTCATCATTGTGTCTCTTCACAGGGAAAAGAGCCTGTGTCGGCGAGGCTCTGGCTCGTATGGAGCTTTTTCTCTTCCTTGTGACGCTTCTGCGGCATTTCACCTTCTCCCACGCCGAAGGCCCTGACGGTATAAACCTCATTCCAGAGTACAGCGGCTTTGCTAATGTGCCTCGCAGGTACCAGATCATCGCCACGCCGCGGTGAAAAGAGGACCTTGAATTACTCACAAGGGCAACTGTACAAAAAGGATTGTTGTATCGTGCTACAGCAGTTTGTAGATGTTTGTTTGACTCAAAATGAATTATGAACGCTTTTGTCTTTTAGTTTGTTTGTTTCTTGTACAGTATATTTTTCTTTTGGTTGAAATTTAAGAAATTCTTGATCACTGTGAACTCAGTCAAATGTATTACTGCTATAAAAATGTATTGGTGGAAGTCCTTGTGTACAAATGGAAATAAATAACTTCTGCTGTGGAAGAACACAAAGTCCTGGATTTCTACTGTAAAACATTAATCTTAAATATTGATCTTTTGTATTTATATATTTTTTTCAAGAATATTACTTATATTTAAACATAACAAGAAGAAGTATCATTCATGCTCAGGACCTACTTTTCTTTCCCATCATCGGAAACTAAATTTGTACTAAATTTCCTGTGTACTGTTTCAAGTGTGTCTTATTTTAGGAGAGAAATAAATAAATCATTCAAATATATTATTATATATATAATATAATAAGCTTGGATACTGGTGGATCTGTTCAAGGAACAACCAGCTCGACTCTCAGACTCTCACTGGTTAAACAGCCCACCCAGTAAAGTACAGTTTGTTATTCTGGTGTACTGATTGTAGCAAAACCAGCGTTAACATTTGGTAGCTCTCTTACTACAACATATACTACATTACATACAAGCATTATATTTTAGTCAATGGATGACTATAGTGAATGAATATTGAGTTTACACACTAAGTTGGGTGATAAAAATATCCAGATCTTGGCTTTGAGATTTAAAACAATGTGTGAATTGATTTTTTCCTGACGCAAAGAGACGCAGGATCACAAAGACATCACGCCGGCCAGGAGGTGTGCCGAAAAACAGGTAGACTTTTATTCTCGTACCAAACAAAGGTGGACTTATAAGACAAACGGGTGCTGCTCTTCCCATAGCATACAAAACAAACTACTAACTAACCCCCAAAAACATTCTCAACTCTGATCGGCCTTCTCTCCAGTTCAAATTATCCTATCAGAGTAGATCTGTGAAAGGAACAACGGACACAATTAACAAAAATAATAATAATTTCCTTGATTTGTTTGTCCCAACAAACACAAATTAAATCCTGCAATATAAACCCAAAAAGAAAAATACAGTACATTCAGAACTAATCTACAAAATGTACAACATGAACAATTTAACTTAATTAACTGAAATATTTCCACCCATTCCATCTTCCAATCAAAACAAATCCCACCTCCTTTTAGCCTCCATAAAAGGGAAGCTACAGCGGCGTGCTCCCTCTTTACGCCCATGCACAGACGATTGGAAACAGGTGACAAACAATTGTTTAGTTGTAAACGATTAAAATGAATACAGCAAACAGTGAGGGAGTTAGCACTTCCTCACATTCCCTTTAGTGCTTATTTTATCTAAATGTTCTTTATTTCAAGGAGTGTAAGAAAACTTTAAAAAAACATGCACAGTAGAATTACTGTAAGATGTATTTTATTGGAGACAAAAACCTCGACAGAGTTATCCAAAACAATAAGGCTGTGAAGAGTCTCCCAGAAAGGAGAACGAGGCCAAACTGAAGTTAACAAAAATCACTCCCAAGGAGGAAAATCCAAAGGCTACAAAACAACTTAAACCACTACTAGAAAAAAAGGTAAAGAAACAAAAACTCTCCTTAAATGTGGAGGCTGGACAACACTACATACACGATAACCAAGAACTGAAAATCTCTCCAAGGGAGGCTGACAATAAATAAACAAAAAAAATCACTCTTTCCAGGCAGGAAAAACTCTCAAACATACACACTGTGGCTTTGAACAAGACTTTGGAGCTGGCTTTGGTGATCAGACATGAGACAAAACACTTTGGCACAAACAAATGGAGACACAGAACCTATATCACACATGGGTGATGGGAACAGGTGGAGACAATCAGGAATCACAGCAACAGGTGACACACAAGGGAAGGGCAAGTGACCTGAAACGAGAGGGCAGGTAAATTTCAAAATAAAACAGGAAGTCACAAGACAAAAACACCAACATATCACTACGTTGTGACAAGCACAGTGAAGACCTAAACATGAACTCTACTCACAGAGCCTTCACTCTCTACTAATCAGCCTTGTACACAAATAAAACAAAGAGGTATTGGAACAATTACCACGAGTCATGAACGAGCTTTAATTCTTTAATTATACTTTTTTTTCTGCCGTCTGATTGGAGCTTAAAGGAACTTTACTTGCTCATATTATCTTCTCATCTTTCTTTATCTTTTACTCCTGTATGTTTGTTATGCACCCAAAACACCAAAGCAACACTTATATACTTAACCTATATGGCCATAAATAAAAAAAGATACTTAAACATTTTAAGTTTCCCTATAATATTCCCCAAATTAACTATTTCTATTGAATTATTTATTTATTAAACAAAAAAAAACAGCAATATATAAATAAAAGTAAATATTTTTGTCTTCAAATTTGAAACTCAACATTTTGGAGAAATACTGTAAAAAGAAGCAAAATAAAAAAAAAAGTTTGAAGCATTTTATTATTATTACTATTATGCAAGCCTTATGCGAACTTATTTGCAATCTTTTAGGTGAGATTTAGTTGAGGTTAAGCTGAACACTGAGTTTAGTCCAGCCCTCACTGGGCTGCAGGGGATTCAGTCAAAGGTTGATCTCTCCTGAATCAGCAGTAACAGCTCTATGTGTTTGTACAGCCACGTGCTCTCTCTAAACTAAAGAGCTCCTTCAGTTAATTGCAGACAAAGTTCATTTTTGTCTCGTCGTGGATCAGTATGGAGTTCTCCGGCGCGTTGATCTCTGGTGGGCTGCTTCTTGTTTTGCTGTGGCTGTTGAGCCTGAGGAGCCGCAGACAGTTTCGTTTACCTCCCGGACCTTCAGGCCTGCCTATCATAGGAAACCTGCCACAGCTGGACAAGAGAGCTCCATTTAAAACTCTGTTAAAGGTGAGAACGACAGACCGACTCATCTGTTTACCTGTACATGTTAATGTTTAGCTTTGTGTAACCTTCTGTTTGTTATTGGAACTGTCTTCTTATTCTAAGGAACAATTTGCCAACTTCACTTGTGTCAGTCATCCAGTAGTCTTGTTTTTGACCTACTTGTGCTTTTTTACGAGTCTAAAGATATCAGTTTTGCACTTTTCTGCATGTTCACAGGTGTGTTTGCTGCTCTGTTTTTCCTCCAGTTCAGTGAAACCTATGGCCCTGTGATGACTGTG
Organism: Larimichthys crocea; assembly: GCF_000972845.2. NCBI lineage: Eukaryota > Metazoa > Chordata > Actinopteri > Sciaenidae > Larimichthys > Larimichthys crocea. Next base: position 26,104,782 of record NC_040017.1, read on the forward strand.
TACCTTGGCCGTCAGCGCACTGTGGTTCTGGTCGGGTATGATGCAGTCAAAGAGGCGCTGGTGGACCAAGCGGATGACTTCACTGGCAGAGGCCCTCTTCCTTTCCTGATCAGAGCTACCAAGGGCTATGGTAACATGTGAACAGCTATCACACTAAGCAGTCGATTTCTGTCTTATGTGGCAGCCAGATTTATTTAAAGTTTCTTCAAATTACCATCTATGCACCCTCAAAGGTTTGGCTGTCAGTAATGGAGAGCGCTGGCGGCATTTGCGGCGTTTCACCCTGACGACGTTAAGAGATTTCGGGATGGGACGCAAAGGGATGGAAGAGTGGATCCAGGAGGAGAGCAAGCATCTGGTGGCCCGCATGAAGTCTACCAAAGGTATGTTTGTGTGACAGTGACTGTGCTTGCCTTATTTGTTTGCTCTGTTTGTGTATTTCTCAACCAGGTAAAACGGGTCACCCTCGTCTTGTTCCAACAAGTAACTATGGCCTTGCTTAAATAGATGAAAACAACTTTTAAATTGGAGATACTTTAGCTGAGCTTGTGTGCATTTATTTTACTTGAATGCAGTGTGAATTAACACATTAAAATAAAGAAATTAGAGATTAGCTGACTGGAGTGACTGGTCAAGAGACAGATAGTCCAGAAGTACTGGTTGGAAAAATCCTAAATGCTGAGAGACTGGTTTGAGGAAAACTTTGATAGAAATTTGAGTTTATCTGCGTGTGTGTGGTTTTTGAAATAAGCAAGTAAAAACAAAGCAGGAAAAACATAATACAAATGATTAACAACAGATTACAGCTACTTAAACTAGATATTAAACTAATAGCTAGTCGACAGCAAAATGCTTTAAGGCACCAACTATATCACAAATGCTGGAGCCGTCCATGTATGACAGTTGTGGAAAAGATAAAACACAACGCTGAATGTTTGCTTCTTTGTCTCCAGCCGCACCTTTCGATCCCACCTACTTCGTGAGCTGCACCGTGTCCAACGTGATCTGCTGCTTGGTGTTTGGTCAGCGCTTCAGCTATGATGATGACCACTTCCTCTACCTCCTGCAGACAATCTCAGACACGATCAAATTTGGCAGCAGCCCCTGGGGTCAGGTAAGAGGAGGAGGGTTACTGTTAGGAAAACCACTGCTCAGCTGGAAGATCTTCTGTTAAAGAGCATATTTAACAGTAGGAGAAATAACTACTGCAGGTGACGGACACAGTGATGAAGGGGTGATTCCTCTCGTGTTATACAAGCTACACAAAGCTTCTACAAGCACTTATTAACCTGCTGTGGTCTAATTATACTGTCAATGACTGTGGCTGAGCGAGGACAACTAAAGAAAACGAACACAGTGTCAGCACAATGGTTCAGGTTTCCAGGGTCATTAAAAAATCAACATCCAATTTGCTGAAGTCCAGCAACATTCGGTTTGTCCTTTGGGACAGTTTATTTTGATCAATCTTTCGGGGTTTTGTTGTTGTGCTTGAGTTACAGCATAGTTTTTTTTATTTGTATCACTCTGCAGTGGTTTAATATCTGTTGCATATTGTCATTTGTAGTGGTGAAGAACTTTATTTGGTTGCTTTGCCCATTTGTTTGTGTTTTCTCAAATCATCCTTACGTAGCGTTAAAGTGTATTTCGTTATATTATATACTTGTATAGACAGTTATACATTTCTACTCGGTTTTAGTAGTTTTTTCCCCACGACAGCTGTATAACATCTTCCCTCGGTTGATGGAATGGCTACCAGGTGAACAGCACAAGATGTTTGCCAGAATCGATGAACTGAGAGAGTTTGTGATGAAAAAGATCCAGGAACACCTGGACACGCTGGACCCCACCTCACCCAGAGATTATATCGACTGCTTCCTCATGAGACTCGATCAGGTATGACCATTAATAACCGACATGTTACGCTTACTTATTCACATGTACATAGATAGTTCTGCAAATACTGAGCCCTCTACGCCAGCGGTCCCCAACCTTTTTTGTGCCACGGACCGGTATAGAAACAACTTTTAAAAAACACATTTATTAAAAATAGAAAAGTTTACAAAAAAATATATCTTCATGCTTTGGCGTCTGCTTGCCATAGACCAATAAAATACAACTAAAACCAAAGTGCCGGTCCCATCTGGGGGTAATGGGAGACAACGACACCCGAAGTGTGTTACTTAAGTCCAGTCTACTCCGTAATTTGGTTTTGGTCTCTGTCACTGTTGAAAATCCTGTTTCACAAAGATAGGATGTTGGAAATGGAAGCAAGGCATTCAATGCTTTTTTTTGTGTCTCTCTGGATCTCTGGAAATTCTGCCTTGATCTTAATCCAGAACACCAGCAGAGATGTTGTCTGAAAAGTATTTTAAGGGCACCGTCATTTGCAATCTCCAGCAGTTGATCTTCTTGCACGGACAGGCTCGATTCACCTGGTCTGTTCACAAATGGGTCACGTATCCATTCTTTCGAAGTTCGGGGGTCTTTTGTGGTTGGGAAGTACCTGTAGTCTGTTAAATGCAGCTTTCTTTTTCTTCGAAGTCGAAGGCTCTTCTTCTGTTTCCTCATTGGGTCTTTTTCCTTTTCCAAACAAGTTTGTTTTTTACTTATTTCTGCTAGCTTTTGGGTTAAATTTTTGATCTTGTGACCGAGAATCAAATAGTTTCTTTTATTCAGGGTTAATAGGCCCACGGACCGGTAGTTGGGGATCTCTGCTCTAGGCCACTAGCTGCAGAGATGATCTCTATGAACTGGAACATCTTGTATTTTGATTCTTTAGGTTGTCATTGTCAGTAAAGTGGTTCCTGTTTCATTTCTTTAGGAAAAGCATTTCCCCACAACGGAGTTCCACTTTGACAACTTGGTGTCGACAGTGTTGAATCTGTACCTGGCAGGAACTGAAACCACCAGCTCGACTATCAGATTTGGACTAAGTGTTCTGATCAAACACCCCAACATACAGGGTAGGTCACTGAAGCAAAGATAAAGGAAAGTATATGTACACTTGCTTTGTCTAGATACGATAAGATGACCTTTGAATCAAAGATTTTCTTTTAAACGCATCACAAGATTATTGCAGATCTTTTCTAATAGAGTTATGGTACTGTAGCTGTAGCTATAACTTCCTCTGCCTGTTTTCCTCATCCTGAAGAGAATATGCAGCAGGAGATCGACGCTGCGATTGGACAGGAGCGCTGTCCTTCTATGGAGGACAGGAAATCCCTCCCATTTACAGACGCAGTCCTCCATGAAATTCAGCGTCTTATTGATATCGTCCCCATGAGCATCCCTCACTGCACACTCCAGGATATCTCTTTCAGGAGTTACACAATTCCCAAGGTATTCTGGTTCACAACAAAGTGTTATTGACGCAGAACTTTTCCACATAATAGAAAACGTGTCATCTAATATGATGCTTTGTCTCAACAGGATACATTGATTATTCCCTTGTTGCACTCTGTGTTAAAAGAGGAAAAACTGTGGGCGACCCCTTGGTCCTTCAATCCTCAGCACTTCTTGGACCAGAATGGCAACTTTAAGAAAAATCCTGCATTCCTGCCATTCTCTGCGGGTAAATTAAGTACATTTCCTTCTATCCTACTACATTTTACTCAGAAATCATGGTTAAATCACTTTGTTTGTGTTTAAGAGGCAGATCATAAACCCAGCTCTTGGTTGGTTTGTTTGTTTTATCTGCCAGGAAAGAGAGCATGTGTTGGAGAGTCACTCGCCCGCATGGAGATTTTCCTCTTCGTGGTGTCACTTCTGCAGAATTTCACCTTTTCTTGTCCAGGCGGACCCGACAGTATCGATCTCAGCCCTGAGCAGAGCAGCTTCGCCAATGTGCCTCGCAAATACAAGATTATTGCAACTCCCCGGTGGTAATTCTTCAGGTATTTAACCTCCAACAAGATGCAGTTTTTATCAAATGAAAAACTGTCAATCATCTTGCGACCAATTGTTCTGTTCTGGTCCTTAACCCCAGATTAACACCCTCTGGTTTACAGCACTTGGCACCAGTGGTGTAGTGCAGGACATACGCAGGTATCCAGAGTATACCTACTTAGATTTCAGTCAGTGCACCACCCACTTCTAAATCCCCTCTGCATATCATTCAACAGTATTCTGTGAGCTCATTTTTCAAGTCAAGTCAAGCAGCAGAAGTTTAGTCTTACATATCATTGTTTATAACACAGGGCATTGATAGGCTGCTAAAACTGATGGGGGGCATAAATTAAGAGTATGCCTAACACCGCTGCTTAGCACAGTGATGCAAAGCAACGACTTACATCTGTAATTTGATGAGTTCAAGGTCAGTAGATCAATCAAGCTGTGTGTCAGCCTGTCAGTGTGTCCATGCATGTTCCAGTGTATCACTGTCTTGTGTCTGAGCAACAGCGTGAATGTCCATGTCAGACTATGTCGGATCATTTTCAAAGACCGAAGCTGCAATATGTTAGGAACTCATCGAATTACTCCGAGTACCAACTGCCATGGCGGGTTTTATTAAACCTTTAAATGACACATCGAGTATACAGCCTCATGTGGAACCACTGTATTTTATATTTTTTTGGTTTTATAATACAAAATGTACAACATGTGCACTACACCTAAAGCTAACTGATGCATTAATTTATTCTAAGAAAATTAACATTATTTTAAAATCTCGTCCAGGTGCTCTAACTGTCGTGTCCTGTGTAGAAGAATGTGAAGAGATAAGTAGTATATGCGACTGTATACAAATTACTGCACGAAGCGTAGCACAAGTCCATATTTCTCCATTCAGCCACCAACAATCTGCTGCTTTATTAAATGTTGGGCAGGTGATATTTATGCTTCACATGTTTCTTGACGTCCGGTGCTGGTGAGATGTTGCTGTTTGGTAACTGAGGCAGGTACTGAGCCTAGAGAGAGGAAACAGATCACGAGAGTAAACCACCTGACAACAACCATCTCCTGTGCGATTCTCTGAAACGTTTTAAAAAATTTACATGATTATTTATCAGGATATCTAGCAGCGAAACTATTCTATACTTTAAGTTAGCTGTTTAAAAGTAGGTGTCTTCTCTAGTTGATTGGAAGCAGTAAGCTGTGTATTATGTTTTCAACCCATAGCAGCATTTTCAAACCTACAGCACTAAAACTTTATACTACAAAGATTGTGGGGTGTCACTCAAAGACAATGAACCTCTCCCAGCTCCTTTTCTGTCTTTGCCAGTGACCAATTTGGCATCATTGGATGATTTCTTGCACCGTACTCACCCCTGCCTGTCTACGTCGGGAGCCTTTGTCATGTCGTCTCCCTGGGCGCTCTCCATCACGGCCCCAGTTGGCTCCTCCTTCTTCCTGGAAGTAAGGCAACTCCAGCAGCTCTTGACAGGACAGCCGGAGAGAGGGGTCCATCACCAGGCACGACTGCTCACACGAAGATTCAAAAAAGACTGAGCCTCTAAAAGCTGTCAACAAAAGTACCAACCTAGCTTTTCTGTACTCTAACTTCTTGTTGCTTATCAGAGGCTTTTATTTTGCAATGATACAATATAACATGAACATAATATACCTTCATAACCTGGAGGGCATGAGGAGACACTCCATGGAAGCGCTTTTCCAAGGGCTCCTAAGAGCGAAGACGAATGGAAAACAATGCCATCAAACACACTTCATCGCCTCTCCATTGTTCAAATGCATTCTGAATGGTAACAGGACTCGTACCGTTGTGTCGGGTTCGGGAATACTAACGCCACTGAAGAAAACATTGGAGCGGAAGACCTGCTGGTGACGAGGGATCAGGTCACCTGAGGTCAGAAGTGAGAGCATCAGTACCAAAAATTCCAAGGTCCAATGCTTTCTATAAAGATTGAACTATTAGTCTGTGTGATAGAAGATAGAAGAACTACTGTTGAATCTTCATGGGAACTGTAGTTGTGTGAGTGAATCTCTGTGAATCTATTTTAAGGATTTGATTGATCTGAGCCTTTATCAGCCTACCCAGAGTTTTTCGGATGAGGTAGAGCTGGTCAACGTCGGACTTCCCGGGCCACAGTGGATTCCCATGTAGCAGCTCGGCAAAAACACAGCCCAGAGCCCAAACGTCCACGGGAGGCCCGTACTGAGTGTCTCCGACCAGCAGCTCAGGGGCCCGGTACCAGCGGGTCGCTACGTAGTCTGTATAGTCATCCTCTGGTCCCGCTAAGTATACAACATACAGACAGAGGGAGATAACTAGTATGGACAGGCGTACACTTAGATGCTGAATAATGAACACTAAATAAAAGGGGATTACAAGGCATGCTGAATGACCACATGTTAATGTATGGTAACGTAACACCGAAACCTAAGGCAGGAAGAGTAAACAGAGACACGCTACACAGAGGCGCTCTAACTGGCTGAATGGTCGTCCTATGCGATGTATTCATTGGAACATTGAAAGTGAGGAGGCCATCAGCTGGACCGGGATATAGGTGCTGTGTTGAATAAGTCATTAGAGGCACGTTAACCCTAAATGCACATAATTGCACCGGCACTCTGGATGACCTACTCAGAATACGGGCGAAGCCAAAGTCGCAGAGCTTGATGACTCCGGTTTTGGTGAGGAGGATGTTCTCTGGCTTTACATCGCGGTGGATGCACTGCAACATAAACGCTCAGCATCAAGGATTTGGCAACATGATACACAGTCTCTTAGTGACAGGAGAGAGAGAGAGGTGACGGATTAGCAATGGACATGGACGAACAATGGCAAGAGATCAGAAACCCATACGCATTTCAGTGTTGAAACTGAACACTGCGTTGCAGTCACTGAGACTTAAATGATTCCTGTTGTGGGAAATTGAAGCCTGAACAAAAACAGAGTTTGATCATTTGCAGTCTGGAATTTTACATTATCTTCGTTAGACAGATTAGAGTGACTGTGGTTTGAAATCGTACAAATTAGTGAATAACTTAACAGTCAAATCTCATCCAGACTCTGAAAATTGAGCTAGTAAACTATTCTGACATGAAAACAGTAAGCAAATGATCTTAAAATAAAAAAATAGGACTGCTCTTGCCCACACGAGTATTTATATAGTCATACTATACTATAAATATTTATATATACACACATATAATGAATATGTTCAGAAGAAGTCTGTCTTAAAACAAACTACTGCTGCTGTCCAAATAGTGAGTAATAGTCATGCTACAAAAGGATCACTGCAAAATCAATGACATAAAAGCTTTGGTCAAATACAGTCTTTAAATAAACACAGCGGTAAATGAGTCATACAATACAATACATAAAAATCAAATGAATATAATATAATAAATCAAGTCCCGGGTTAAAAAATATACTGACGTTGTGCTTGTGGCAGAAGTTGACGGCCTGCAGCGTCTGCCACATGATACTTTTGAGCTGAGCCTCAGGTACCCTGCAGAGGACAAGAGACAAAAGAAATATTGATTGTTGTGGAACAAAGTCACGTTTTCCTCGTCTATTATTCCAGAGATTTCAAAAAAAAAAAAAAGAAGTGGCGCTTTATACACAGCGCTCTCGTCGCCCCGGGTAACCTTAGGACTGTCTCTAACGGCAACAGCGCCTTTGTTTTCAGGAGCGGCTAGAGTTTCTGCTGCACAGCCTTGTGGGAAAAAAAGACAGCAGGCGTGTGACGAAATAGTTCACCAGAAGAAAAATAAATAAAATAAACAAACTCTTTTTACTTAAATACTCGATGTTTCGCTTTAGACCTGGAGATTCCTCTCGCGCTTTGTTGCCAGCATTCACGCGTCTTTAAAATCTCTTGGCGACAGTCTTACAACTCTCTTTGTAATTCACCCCCGTTCCTATAAATGCACACGCAATGAGTTACATGGTAAACTGTTGACTCTTTAAAAAGAGCGGCCGACTTCAGCCCACAGTGTTAGAGTACCACAGTGTATAAATACTCCATCACAGCTAAATGTGCTGCGTAAAAGTAAGAAATATTATCAACAAAATGTCATTAACGCATCAAAAGTAATAGGATGTCAACATGCAGAAGGAAAGCCCCTGTCAGTTTGTACATGAATATACTGTATAATTATAATATTTGATGACATTTGACATGCAAACAGTATTTTAATGCTGTAGCTGGTTTAGAGGAACTACTAGAGTAGTTAAATAACTGTGGTGAAATATTTGGTACCTGAAATCTTCATCTGAAAAGTAACTATTACCTGTGTCAGAGGTAATGGAGTAAAAACGTATTTGTCGTGAAGATTCAGTATAGAAATATAAAGCACAGTACTTAACAGATGAACGATTTTCTCCACCTGTCTCAATAACTCGCTGCTCTAATTCAGAACAACTCGTGTTCGTGATCGTCACCGGTTCACTTGGCAGGACGCACGGCAGTCTCTACCTGACCTACCCTCTCGGGTGTTTGTCCAGCTCGTTGAGGACCGTCTGCTCGCAGAACTCGAGCACCAAGTGGAGCCGTCTTTTCCGTCTGAAGACCTCCAGCAGGTTGACCAGATTCACATGCTTCAGCTGCTGCAGGGGGCCAACCGAGAACATGGACAATGAGTCAGTGCTGAACGAAATGTTGGACAGAATTAAACATTAAACATCTGTAAAGATCTTTGTTTTGTGTATAATTACAATAACACTTGTGCATGTTCCTGAAAGATTAGATTATATAACTTAATGAGTGAATGTGCACCTGTGTGTGCAGGTGTCCACCTGCGGTGTTCGATGTGAGCAAACTTGATACTATTGGGTAATACTAATCTCTTCTTACCTTCAGCATGCGGATTTCTCGCATTGCAATCTTCTTAATGACCGGGTCATCTTCAGATTCGACAAATTTCTTTATAGCAACTATCTGGTCGGTGTCTCTGTGTCTGCATTTGAACACCACACCGTAGGAACCTTCACCGATCTTGGCCAGCTTTTCATATTTCTCCATTGGGCAGTTACTCGCTGTCACCTGTCAAAAGGTCAAACAAACTCATCACCTCACTAAAAAAAATAATAAAAGTCTTTATAATAATGATGCTTCAACATCCCCCAAATAAAATCCAGACACTGAACTTAGAATAATATATTATTATTCAAAAGGTTGTAACCTCAGAGATAATTCCACAGTGTCAGGAGATGTCTCACCTGTCCAGAATCTGAAAGGGTCTTCATCGACAAGTCAGCAACCAGAGTCCATCAAAAAGTCCGCAAAGCTCGCCTGCATGTGGGCCAAAGTGTGAGCAGACACTTTTTTCACAACAGTATGAAACAGTAAAAGGATTTCACAGGTGTGTGCCCTGATCCTGATCCTGATCCTGCTCCTGCTTCAGTCTGTGTCTCCTCGTCCTGTGCGTCGTCACCACCTTGGTAACGCTCCTTGGTTGTTGTTTTATCTCCTTTAACTCAGTGCAAGTCTTCTTCTTTTAATCATGTTGTAAATATTAAAAAACGCTGTTTGCTGCATTCAGAGACAAAGAAACAACGAGCTGCTCACTGCGACGTTTAACTTACCCCCCTTAGAAACTGCGCAGGAAAGAGCGGCAATAACGTGGCGCTCGATTCTCAACGCTGGGTGCGCAAGTTAAAAGGACGCATGTGAATACACACATGCGTTGTAACCATGGCGACAGTTTGTCGACTGGTGTAAATTAATTAAAAATATCATAAAAGCTGCAAGATAATGGAAAATTAGTTTGTATATTGATAATAAGAGCAGTATTCATTTTGAGTACAAATACCTTTATTTTACCTCTAATCAGTGGAAAGTATTAACTCAAATACTGCAGTTATATTTGACATATCCAAACAATATGATCAACTCACACAAGCTTTAGATACAAAGCATATAAAATAGTTTAATTGAGTCCAACCACAACAAGATACAAAAGAGTTTATATTATTTATCACATATATGATCTAAGTACTGTGTATATAATACACTGACAGCATCCATCTGAATCAGAATCAGAATTAATTTTATTCGCTATGCAAGTTTACACAAACACAGAATTTACTGTGGCAGGATTGAGCAGACACAGAACATATATGGAAAAGAAAAGATAAACTAGTATAGAAATAAAAATAAAATAAGTGGTATAAAATATAAAATATGGAGAGGAATGGATATGTACAGTACATAAGTAGTACATTTTGCTGTTAACACTTCTGTACTTTAACATTTTTGATATTTTGAATGCAGGACTACTTTTAATTTTGTGACTTTTCACATTGTTAAAGCTTTAATTTTGCTTAAAGTGAAGCTTCTTCCATAACTGCGTTTGAATGTGCTGAAACATTCAGGAACATGCCTCACATCGTGTTGTGTCTTTTAAATGCTTGCCCGTGCACCAACGTGTAATCACTGTGAGAGCTGCATGTTTTATTCCAAAGCCTCGTTCCACTGTCCGGTAGAAGCAGCCACAAGCATCGTGTCACTGCAACAGATATGAAATGTATCCAGCAACATCTCTGATGAGGTAACATGATTTATAGACTGTATCTGTTCTCTCTGTTGACTGTGAATATTTTCCCTCCCTCGGCTTGTCTGGCTCAGAGAATCTGGGGTCTGGCCACAGCTCTATGGGCTCCTCGGCAGAGTCACACGGAGAACCATTTAGGACTTCACGGTGAATGGTGGGAAATGTTTGCACTCTTGTGTTCGGAGACACACAGACACCTTGAGGTACTGGCAGCGAAGCCTTGTGGTAAAGGGTATGAAATGCCCCATGGCAGACCGGTAAGAGGTGCTGGCTGCACAGGGGTCAATAAGGCACAGAGATTGTTGTGTTCAGAGGCCCAGGGCAGTATGTTAGCAGAGAAAAATGGGTCAGAACATTTACATTTTAAGCATGAATAGAACACAAGTGGCTTCCTCTGTTGATATAGCTGTCACAGTGCTCTGATGCTCACAGACTAAAAGAGTGAAACAGGAAATGCTCATCATCTTTGATTTAATCAAATATGTAACTTTTGCTGCTTGTTTCTTGTGTAATAGAGGAAGAAGACGCGTAATTATATCAGCTGTGAGCCTCCTCTAGCCCTGTTGAGCCGCATTTTGTAATAAACGTCCAAAATGTAATAACTTTTTCATTTCATTTTGTAATAAAGCCGCATTTTGTAATAAACTGCCGCATTTTGTAATAAACCACCCCAACGCATTTTGACAAGATTATTACAAAATGCACTTGCAACTTTTTTATTTTCTAGGAAATGTAATAACATGGTGCATTATGTAATAACAATTCTAAAGCATAGTTCATTTGTTTGTTAATTGTATTTTATTTTACTTTAAAGTATTTGTAAAAGCTAGGCCTATTATTAGTATCACTGTATTAGCCTAGTAGCAGTACTTAGTAATTACTATCAGTACACTTTTCAAAGGTTGCATTAACAGAGAATATTATGTAAATTGCAGATTTTTTGCATTTGGTAATAATCTCGTCAAAATGTAATAACTTATTACATAATGCAGCAAAATTTATTACAAAATGAAATGAAAAAGTTATTACATTTTGGACGTTATTACAAAATGCGGCTCGACAAGCCCACATCTGCTGCTGTTATAACAGTGAACATTTGTACTGTTTGCATCAAAGTGTGCATCAGAAATTAAAAAGTGCAAAATGTTGCACATGTTTGCCCAGCAGGCGGCAGTGCACACCCATCACAGCTCCCACAGACACACACACACACACACCGGGTGATGTTATAGTGCTAGTTGTTGACATGTGATAGTCACACTCGTTTTGAACCCCGTATCATTAATGGTAATCAGATATATGGTGCAGTTGACACCGTGGAACAAATTGTCTGTGGTATCTTTGTTTGACTGCTCGTTGTTTTTCTGTTATTACTAACGCTTTAGGGGATTTTTTTTTTTTACCTTGAGTTTCCTCATGTTTAATGTCACCTTTTATTGCTTTGTTTGATGAATAGTCCATTCTTCAAAACTGTCCTAGTCGATGGAAATTATCATCACACCTGTGGGAATAACATTTGGACAAAACCTAAGAATGTTTCCAAGACTGAAGACTGCACAATGGCAGTTTACTATCTATATTTCCCTGTTGAATCACCCCCTCAGACAGAGACAAATTATTGAAACCATCACTGTTTTGTTTAAGTCTAGCCCTCCTTTTGAAAAAATACACAATCCGACCTCTAAAAAGCACCCAGACCTGGGACAGTGCACCACACAGTCCAGCCCTGTTGGCTCTCCATCCTTTGAAACTCACTGTTCTACTTTTAGACATGCAAGTCCCACGAGCCTCACTTTCTTTAGGCCTGGCAGGTGTTCACCCTTCATAACAACCAGGTAAATGTTGGCTGTCAGTTTGGCAAGGCCATACAAGGCTTGTTGGCATGTCAGTCATCGGGTGCCTCAGTGGCAGACACAGGCACAGAGAGTGTGAGAGAGCAGTTATTCAGCTTGTTCAGCTTCTGGCTTCCTGATGTGGACACAGGGCAGGCAGCAGAGCGCTGTTAAAACAGCAGATGTTTTACACTGCGGCCGTTACCCTCATTTCCTGGGCGGAGAGCTGCTCGCTGTATTAGACGAGTAACAGGAACCAGAAAAAAAAAAAGAAGAGTTAGAGAGAGGGGGAGAGAGAGAGAGAGAGAGAGGCGAGTGAGTGCAGGAGAAAAGTTAGCCGAGCTGAGAGCTCCCACAAATCACTTTGTCACCAGCAAGCTCTGACAAGCACCAAGAGAGAGAGAGAGAGAGAGCACAGGGAGAAAGGGAGAGAGACAGGGGGTTAAATAGAGGTGTGAATAGGGAGCTGTGTCAGACTCAAGAGGGAAGGTGTGAAGGAGCTGCTGCAGGCATAAACGAGGTGATACCGATGGATGAATAGTGGGAAGAGAGGACAAGAGACAAGACAACAACCCGACTCCCAAAAGAGCGTGAGCTGAGAGGGACTGTTACTCCTGCTACTGCTGTTGTCACTGCTGCTGTGTCTGGATGGTTCACTCATTTAAAGAGAAGGTGTGTCGAACTTAAAACTTTGGTTTTTTTTCAGGAGGACATGGTTAGATTGACAGAAGGAGAGTTTTACTGTGTCTTTAACCTTCTGATAGCATCTTCACCAGAGACCAAGATCATATTATTGTGTTTTGAGAATGAGGAGATGTGTGTGCGTGAAGCAGGCATGAGTCGGAGGTGTTGAAAGCGATTTCTGGTGAACTGCAGCTGCACGCTGATCACATGCTGTTATTGCTGAAAAAGAGGTAGTCAGACCGGAGAGCGGAGTTTATCAGATGTTTCTTTTAATGACTTGACTGCATAGTTTGTGACTAGAGAAGAATTATTCTTTTTTCCCCCCTCACCGTGGATATTTGATCATCTCCAGGTTGTGTCAAAGACCCTGAGAGTTTTATCTGGGCTGTAAAGGAAGCAGGAGGTCATCTGATCAAACTTCAGAAATAGGAAGGCCCCTTTTTTCACTTTAAGCACATTGCTATTTTCTCTTCCTTACAGACGTTTAGAGGGGACCTGTTTGACATTACATACATGAGCTGTGAATAGAGGAGGACAGGAAGCAGTGTCAGCTGAACAGCCTTGGACTCAGGGAGTAAGTAAGTCAGGCTCTTTCGTTTCATTGAGTGCGACACAGCTCCCTTTACGTTCACTCAGATGGTCTCTGGGGACGAGTAAAGAGAAGCCCGCCTGGTGAGCTGACACGTGGAGGTGTATACAGAATACCTGCTTTTGAGTAAGGCAGGATTCAGTTTAATACCGGAGCTGGAGGCTTTGAATCAGTCAGTCACCAGCTGATTCTCCTCTGTGGAGTGTGTTGTTAGATTCATTTGACTGATGGGTGCCGTGGAGATCTTCTGAGCCTTGGGGGCGCTGTCTATGTGCACGTTTGGCTGGGCTCTGTTAGCGTTTGACAGCTCCGCTCTGGACTCACTTCATGGTCTGAGACGTCACTGTGTTACCTGTGTGGCTGAGTCAGAGGCTGGCTCGTCCCTCTACGTCTGTCTGCCCACTGGGATTCTCTCCACCTGCTTCTATGCAAAGAAGACACGAGTGTTAGGTGGTTTTCACAGCAGCAGAGACAGCGGTGGCACCAGTAGCTCTGAACTTTCAGGACTCTCCACAGTGCTTTAATTGTTGTGCTGTGTGTAAACACTCTGCGTCACTCACACCTCTGCACGGAGTGATTCACTATTCCCCGAGCATCCCAGGTCAGAGACAGTCAGTGAAAGGAAAGGTGAAAGAGGATTTGCTAAGAACCAAACAGGGGTTGCAGACAGTCAGATTGCACCATGAAGCTGGCGTTCTTGATGCTCGTCGCTGTGTACACGGTGGGCAACGTAAGCGGCATGTCAACATGCAAGACGCTGGACCTGGAGATGGTGAAGAAAAAGCGCATCGAGGCCATTAGGAGCCAGATCCTTAGCAAACTGCGTTTACCAAAAGAGCCTGAGCCGGATCAGGCTGGGGACGAAGAGGAGATCCCCACCACCCTGTTGTCACTCTACAACAGCACCAAGGACATGCTGAAGGAGCAGCAGACTGAGGTCCAGACAGACATCTCCACAGAACAGGAGGAGGAGGAGTACTTCGCCAAGGTGCTACACAAGTTCAACATGACCAGTAAGTACCAAATAACTGACAATAGACAGTCGTGTGTTGGGCCCACATGGAGAAAATTGCTGACTAACTAACTACAGGGCAAAGAATATCCAAATCTGAATCTTTAGGTACATTAAGGCTCGCTTAGGGAGGTCAACAGGTGTCATTTGGTACAAGAAATACTGTACACAAACAAACCAAAAACCAAAGATGGTCTAAAGTACTACTTATTATTTTATTGGCACACCAGAATTCAGCATAAATAAACCGTAAAGAACCTGCAGGGATAGACAAACTTAGTGGCTGCACCCCAGATTTAACCGAATTTGCCCGATGGCTGGTGTCAGTTGCGATCTTGTCCATAAATTCCCTCAACATGTGTACCCCTTATGATTTCCATCCAACATCTTCAGGCAGCTTGAGGAGTTCAGAGATCACAGGCGTTACAAGTTAGCAGCAGTATGTGTTGCCTCTGGTATGCTGCTCTATGTTGCTTTCGTGGTATCCATGGCATTTTTACTGCTTTATTAATGCTGTTTGTTTGGCCAGCATGCATACGCTGTTTGTTCAGCCAAACGGTTATTTGGCTGTAATTGTGCAATGACTCCCAACTATTATGATAAACAGATCTTTTTTTTTTGTTTTGTTTTGTTTGCTCCATTGTTCTCTACATGCCTATACTCCTCACCCTATCAGGCAGGCATCCACACTATCCCTCTTTTATCCGCCACTTCAAAAGAAAGACTTGAGTGGATGGACTGTGCTCAGGAGGGTGCAGACCAAAGAGAGAACAAAGGAACCTTCAAAAAACGAAGGGGCACGATTTTGTTCTAGTTTGCATGAAAACCAAAAAGAAAGGAGCAAAAAAAAAAATGGAAATTAGATGAGAGAAGTCATGAAATGCACTCGTTCACCCTCACCCTGTCCCTTTATCTCTCTTTCATTTTCTCTTTTCCCTCTCTCTCTCTCTCTCTTTCCCTTGGGATTGGGGGTTTCCTGTAACTTGAGCATTGGGGTTTCCCTTGCTCACCCTGTCACTTGTTCTTCATCATATCTCTTTCTCCCCCCTCCGACCATTTTCTCCTTCATAAACTCGTCCCTCTGCCTGTGGTTACTCGTCCCCGTCTCTTTCTGCGCCTCACTTCTCTCTCTGCTGGGTTTCCTGAGCTTATTATCAGTGTGTTTGCAGCATGTTTGTGACAGGGCAGCTTTGGCAGGAAGGAAGGCAAGGCTGGTGGCCACTGAGAACAACTGCAGAACAAGTTTGGGTTTTTTTATATTCATTAACAATCCTGTTCGTCACTTCAATTTGTGGTTCTTTTTATTGGACGACTCACACTTTCCTGATACCTCAAACACAGCCTACGGGGATGCATATTTGTGTGCAGAACATTTTAGAACGTAACAGTTTTTAAGTCTCCATTATGATAATTGTGTGGTGGATTAGGCTTAATTCCTCCAGCCAGTTAGCACTCACATCCGTCCCACACAAATCCACCTCTCCCATTTAACGTGGTTTCGGTCCAAATGTAATTCAGCTCGTTTACAGAGGGAACTCTTTTTTCTTCTTTGGAAACCAGCCACTCTGCGCCACTCGGGAGTGAAATGAATTCACCGCTCTGGGGTAATTATTATATTTAAGAGTAAATGAAGCTGCTACCACCCTACGATGAATAAGAGTAGCAACAGGGGCTGGACAGTATGTCTAAAACAGGGTGAGGTGGGGAAACGAGACATTGACGAGTGGGATGTGGGAGGGTGGAGCCGAGTATATGAAGGAGGCAGGTATTTAGGCTGTTGCTGGAATCTGGTTCCTCCCACTGGTAATTACAGAGCTGTCTCCCTACCTGTCACAACAGCTGTCCCCGGCTTACCTGGATAGGCTCTGATTCAACACACAAATCCCCCCCCACACCCATGTTAGTACGCAGGCTAGGGTGCTATCTTTACCCCTAACTGGAAGAGCGAGGCCTTTTCTCAGCCAGGCGTGGAGAACACAACAGAACTTTCCAGTCAAAGTGTTGTATTTTGATCACATGAGCTGCACGGCGGTAGTCCTCCAGAGACGATGCAAGCCGTGTTAATTGAAAAGTAGAAGTGAGGATTAAGCTTGGCTGTAATTATAGCACCGCAGCCAATATGCTTCTCAAGGGGAAGTGACGTAATTTCCTGTTTCGTAAACACTTCTCTAAACCTTAACATATTTATCTCACTTTACTCAAAGTGAACTGGAAACGATGACTTTTCCGTTGGTGTTGCTCGGTACACCACTGCCAGTTCACATACTGTACACTGTTTGTGACGCTCTGTGTTCCCATTCATGCACTTACAACCAAACATTTGACTCCGCTCTGGGTGGAACCAGTAAAATGTCATCTCATTTCCCTTTACACCGCACACCAGTTGTTTTCAGTTTCAGTTTGGCTTCGCTACAAGGCTTGAAACACTACCTACACAACGACACAGATGGTGATACTGGTAAATGATACACAAGCAGCCGTGACATGGAGGATCCTGGTAGAGACTAGATCGACTATGCAGCTCAAGTATGCGTGGCCGGGTTGTAGCTGCTGTCAAAGAGTAATTCCAGGATTTGAGAGAGGAGAGTTCAGGCTTTGGCAGGCTGAAGCAGGGTAGAAGTTTTGGACCTGAGCCAGACCCGGGCTCCATTTATACACATCTCCAATTTCTCAGCACCCCCACTCACACACTATATTCATGAGTGCATTCTTCACTTTGCTGTTTTCGTTGCATGTACGCTGCACCTTCTCTCTCTCTCTCTTTCTACACAGTGTTTCACTCTTGATCGTCTGCCGTCCTGCTCTTATCTTTGCATGTCTCCATCCAAATGAATCCTTTGTAACGTAGCGCTGCTAGATTTATGGTGTCAGTAGCTTGGCTCTGTTTTTTATCAAGCTCTGCAGGGGGAATGTTCCTGCTTGTCATGATATGGACAGGCTCAGGATTAAAAGTTGCAAATATGGGCAGGGATACTGTAAGAAAACAGCAGCTGGAATAAATAAATGTTTGGCTGCAGCTGAGATTATTGAGTAACACTTTGAATCTGTACGCTTTTTATTTAAATGTGTACAGAAAAAAACAAAGTTAACTTATTAAGAACATGAAGTAACTACAAGACTGCACCCAGCAGAGTGCAGATCTCCGCCAGGTGTGTCTGGGGGCATACAGGTGTGTGTCCAGCATGAGGGTAGTGCAATGAGAATAAGCAGGTTACATTATCAAGGTGCAAATCTGGACAGGAACAATTCGAAAAAAACAAACACCAGCAATGTGAAATGTCAGCTCCAGTGAAAATACCAACATAAGAACCTGCCATGACTCATATGACCGATGATATGTCCATAGTGGAAACAAGTTTTCAAACTGAAGCAGTTGTTTATTACTCGTGAAGGGAGTGACGAGTCAGCAGTCAGTTTAAAAAAACAGAGAAGTCAGCAAAATATGACTTATATAAAAATGTGAATCACTGAAATCAGGGGGAGGTCCCTTAATCACACAGTCATACAAAAAAACCCAATTTGAGGCCAAACACATGCAGGCAGAGATAATGAACATCTCTTACGTACATTAAGTGTTGTCCCATTTTCAAAAATCATGCGTTCATGTGCCAAGAGAGATTGTAGAAAAACAAAAACACACCAAACAAAAAAAAACCTCCACCACCGCTCCGAATATTTGTCTTGGATCAGGAATCTAGAGGAAATTAATGAAGTGTGCCCCTGATCCAGATTTGAGTGTTTTAATCTGCTCACAAAGAGTCCGGATTTATATTCTCATAAATAGACAGTGCTCAATAGTTTAGTTTCACTTATGTTGGATAAATTAATAGAGAGGAAGGAGGCACTAGGTTATGACGACGATTATATCTTTATTCATGACATATTGTCCCTTACATCCAAAAAACCTCAGTCAAGTTTCTTTCCTGTTTCATGAAACGGTTGCATTTGTTTTAAAATCACACAGGTAAGAATGACACAGATGCCAACACCAAGAGCAAGAGCACCAAAACCATCCCCATGTACTTCAACATCACTAAGATACGGGAGAGCGTGGGGGATTACCGCCTGCTGACGAGTGCGGAGCTACGGATGCTCATCAGTCACACCACGATAGCTGATAAGCAGCGGGTGGAGCTGTATCAGGGTCTGGGGAAGTCGGCCAGCTACCTTTTTTCCCGCTTCATAACTAACCAGTGGAAACACAAATGGCTGTCCTTCGACGTCACAGAGACCCTTCAGGAATGGATCCGCAAGAACTGTGAGAAAAAACAAGTTTTATGGTTCTATGATGACCTCTGTATGATATTTACCTCCACGAATAAAGTAACCAACCCTTATACTCTCTTCTGACAGATACTGAGCAGGCTTTCGAACTCCGGCTGTTCTGTGAATGCAGCGACACCAGTAGCGAGGCTGGCTTCAATTTTCAGATCTCTGGGCTATCGGGCAGTAGAGGAGACACAGAAGTAATACGATCCATGACGCAGCAACCACCGTACATCCTGACCATGTCCATCCCTCAAAATGTCAGCAGCCACCACAGCTCACGCTCAAAACGCTCCACGGAGACAAAGGACACCTGTACAGCGTAAGCAACCGTACTCAACATCGCATAGTATTTTGTTTCATTGACCGTTAAACTTAACCCGTAGCTAACTGGTAGTTTCAAAAGACATGCCAAAACATTATTGCTACTCTTGTTTACAACTCTGTGGTCATTTTAAAAGGTCTACGGTAAATGGACTTTGTAACCAACGTGCCTTTCAACCACACACACACACACACACACTGATGTATGGTGGAGCTGCCATGTAAAGCAGATGGCCTGGCCATCAGCAGCAATTAGGGTTCAGTGTCTTGAACAATTCACCACAGCTGCACAGGACTACTGGCTGACGAGACTTAGTACTTATGTCAGTTTGGTTTTTCTTGAGGCAGTGACTGCGGTATATCAGACTTTCAGGTAAACAGAGTAAAGTTTAGGATTGGAAAGACCCAACTATGCTCTAAAAATGTCAACGCCATCTCAATGCATCGCCTCACTTTTCTTATGCAGCCAGACAGAGACCTGCTGTGTGAGGAGCTTGTACATCGACTTCAGGAAAGATCTGGGCTGGAAATGGATACACAAGCCAACGGGATACCTTGCCAATTACTGCATGGGGTCCTGCACCTACATCTGGAATACTGAAAACAAATATTCTCAGGTACAGTGCAACACGTCGCTGTAGCGTGCAGTCCACCATCTGACTACGTGGCTGAATAACGTACAGCTGTGAAATGTCTGGACTTACAAAACAAGTTTGTGTCTAATCAGTGCTGATATGATTAGTTTTGATGAATTGATTAGTTGGTCATTCATTAAGACCAGAAGACCCTGGCAATTTTCACATTTCTTGGGCATTTAATTGATTAATTATTGTAATCAAGATAACATACTCATTGTTAATGCCAGTAATCATCAGTTACAGGCCTAATAAACTGTGACTGATATCAAAATCAACTGTGCTGTGACTCTAAGGATGACGACGGTGGTCTGTCAGGTCCAAACTTAAATATCTCAACGACTGTTACCATGAAATGTGGTTCCCACATTCATTTTTTTGATAACGTTGATGATCTCTTCATCAAAATCTGATTTATTCATAACTGAATACCTGCAAAACTGTATACTTTATACTAAACATGGACATGGCATTTAGCTCAGACTGCTACTATGTGTGTCCTCTTAAGCTTGTTTCTTTTCTGTGGAATAGCCCCTAAGATACAGTGACCAGACTTTCCGGTCTGTCTGGGAGTTTCGAGCTGGGTAATCCCGGTTGCATAGCGTGTATCATGTTCTGCCCCAATATAAAAATATAAACAATGCACCACAGGTCTGAATTCAACACTGATTTGTTTGTGTGTGTGTAGCTATGAATCGTTCATTGTCACGGCCGTTACCAGCCTGTGAGTCACTTCCTGACAAAACCTGTCAGTTTAACAGCCGGAGAGAAAGTCAGTGTTTTCTAAAAGAGCTCCGGGAGATTCCTTCCTTTGTGAAGTACCTGGCAGTGAAAGTATTATGTACATGGTGTTGAATTGATGAGGATAGAACAATTAAATAATGTTCATACACTTACATGTAAGCCTACAACTAACAGCTTTGGTTGCTTGAGAAAACTAAAGTTCGTAATATAACGAGGAGGGAGAGGGCTTCGCTGACTGTGCCCTGAACCATAAAATATGAAATAAAATCCGCTAAAGAATAATCTATTTTTTGTCAAACCTGCAAAAAGTCCTTGTAGTGCAGTTAAACACATATAATAATAATAAAAATTAAAGCTACAGACTGCTAAGGTTTCATAACTCTGTGTCCAAAACTGTGGCGGGGCTGCCTCAAAGAAACGACGCGCCGCCACGGCCACGCCTTTTGATGAAAAGTTATGATTTTATAAACTTTTCATTGTCGAGGTCTTGAGAACACACACGCCAAGCACATCGGATTAAATCCCTAGGAGGAGGAGTTCAAATGCGAACCCTGGAAATGTCCACGAAAAGTCCAAATTTGACCAAAATTGGACGCCGTATGCTTCACTGTAGCCCGGGTCGCCAAGAGACTTTTTTGTGCGTCTCGGCATGTTACATACTCCCTCCAAATTTCGTACACGTGTACGAAACCGTGGCGAGGGGCACCTCCGAAAACGCACATCTAGGTGGCGCTGTCGAGCCATATGCGTACGTCCATGTGCGAGACCCCCAAAATGCGAAATTTTACACCCGACATTGGGGGGGTAGGTGAATTTTCAGGAGTTTATATGGGCCGTCGGAAATGCGATTTACTTTTAAACGTCGTTCAGCATTAGAAATCCAATAGGGCCTCGCCCCAGCGTGTCGTGCTCGGGCCCTAATAATTACATAAAAAGACTGTTCAGAAAGCAATACTTTGTGAATAATACCTCACACTCATAAATCCATTATCTGTTTTAATGTCTTACCTTCGTATAATTGTTCACAGATTTTGGCCTTGTATAAGCATCACAACCCAGGAGCCTCTGCCCAGCCCTGCTGTGTCCCCCAGGCACTGGAGCCACTGCCAATCCTCTACTACGTGGGCAGGCAACACAAGGTATCTATGCCACCGCCAAGTAAACCGCCTCGTGAGGTGAAATGTTTACAGAACGTTTTTATGTGAAAGCAGCACTTTTTCACAGACGGTTTATCACATCGCTGTTGATTTTCACTTTCAGGTGGAGCAGCTGTCCAATATGAGCGTGAAGTCTTGCAAGTGTAGCTAAAAATACAACATGGCACACTGATCTCTCACACACACACACCCACACACACACACACAGATGGAAGACCACAGAGAGGAGTGTGTGACAGAGATAAAGAGGACGAGAATAAGCGGACAGTCATCAGGATCTTTGTGGTCCACCTTTCCTCCTGTGAGCTCTGTCTTATCATGAACGCACATCAAACCGTGGACTTCTTTATATAGATATTATAGATCATATTTTCTATGTATATACTTTTTTTTCTTTGCAGTAGTAAAAAAAATGTCTGTCTTGAAATGAATTAATTTATTTGTTTTGAGGGACAGGTCTGTAAAGAAGTGTATAAAAGTCAAAATAAGTATGTGGATAAAAGGATGCCAAGCGACATGAAGAGCAAAACGACCTCGACGGAAGAACACTTTTGTTTTCACACATGATTGGGTCATTTCTGTTTGCCCTATCATCTACCTTAAGAGGTCATAGTTAAAGGTGCTAAATCCCAGGTATGAAAAACCAGTGGTTGTTGGGGTTTTCCTTGAAGATAATGCCACAGGTGTTTTCTGGAGAGACTCACATCGTAAAGGACAGCAGACAACCACAGGGACAGTCCGACCTGGGGAAACTCCCTCTGACTGAGACTGGAGCAACCGTCAGTTTTTTTTACTTGCTTTGTTTGTCTTTCAACCCACGTGATTTATACAATGCTTTGTTTCCTGTCACTATTTTTGTGCTCATAACTGAATGTCAGCTTGTCCTCGAGAAGCCTCCCGTGCTGTCAAAGCCATGAGTAATTTTTCAGCGGTTGTGATGAGAGTGATGACACCATGTTTTTCTCCCACTCAGGATTTACAGCCAGTTTTGTTGTCTTCAGATGGTGAGGGGTCAGGGGATGCGGTTGTGGTGTTTGGTTTTAGGTCATTCAGACTCAATACACACATTTGCTGTTTGTTTGTTTTTAATCACCGTAGTCAATTAGGGGCAATTTATTGCCTTTCAGGTTTTTAACTTCCATCTGAAGTGTGACGCTTTTTGCACAAGTCAAGAATTAATTCAGCTTCAATGATTCAATTTTTTTTTCAGTTTATCATATTTTTATAGCGCACTTACAGTTTGAAATTTGCATTTGTAAATTGAAATAAACATTGATGTTAAATTATCACGTCAGAGTGGAATAATTCTGTGAGCAAAATAAAAAAAAACCACATGCAATGTTTCCACTTGTCTTGTGTAGGTGTGTGTGTGTGTGTGTGTATTCCACTTGTCAGCGCACGCATTGCGTATGTGTGAGTTTTAATTACGAAATAAGCACAAACTGAAACACACCTTGTGTGGACGTTCGTGCCATCGTCGTTTAGACAGTTTACCCTCATAACGAAAGAAGCTTTTATCTTATTAATGTCTGTGACATTTATGTTGAAAAGATAACTTAGTGCAGATTGATGTGGTTCATGGTAGAGAGTAGAAAACAGGCACGCTCTCTTTACTTTAACTTCGATGAGAGAATACAGTTACATTTTCCTTTCGCACGAGATATTTCCCCTCAGTAACGGATGTGCTGCTCGTTTAGGAAGACGAGGAACTCATGCGCGTCAGATACATGGAATTCCTGGAATTTAAGGCCATGTTGTGTAGAAAGATGTTTCGGGAATATTGCTGGTGTTCACACACTTAACTTGAAATGATGATTGATTCTGCAGTTACATTACACTACAGTCTTGCTTCAGACCGATTCTTACTCTCCACCATGACTCCAGTATGGATTTGGAGCCTGAAGAACAGAATTAAATGATGTCAAAAGTAATCGATAAAGTCGAAGTCACATGAGTCCAGTGGATCAGACAAATAGAAACCGGTTCTCAACTGCAACTGGTTCTATATTCCCATCCCCACATCACAGTGTCATGGTTACACAGTTATTATTGTAAGTCACAATAACCCATAAAGAAATGATAGATCATAAATCATAGATGAGCAAATCTACATGCTATGAAACGCTGCAACCCTACTTTAAAGCTACAAACATTGATATACAGGGCCCACACCCTTCTGAAGCTACTCTTCTTCTTGCGGATGGAGATATACCTCCCTCACATCGTGCTTCTTTCAGCACATTTTTATAAAACCAGGTTGTGCAGGTAGCAATGACTGTCCAGAGTCAGAAGAGAGATCTAGCGGTGGAAAGCGTGGCGTATGCCAGGTGCGTGTGGTCTATTTCTGGGCAAGGAGTGGGTGGCTGTTTACTCTGGACTATGGACTGACTGAAGAAGAGCAACAAGCTCTACCGGGCTTCACCGATGGCGAAGCCAACATTTGAATTCCCGTACGCGCAGCCCATTACTGGCACCGCCTTTACCTGTAGGGATGCACGCCATATCAACATTTTTTACTATCTCCTAGCACCTCGCTCATCCCCACCCCCACCCTGCCAGCCCCACCCCTCTCTCTCTCTCAGTACTCAAGAGATTACTGGCAGCCCATGAGGCTCAATTGGAAGTGAGGAGAGCAGGTCCAGACCCGTTGGTAAGTCCCAGACTTAAGGGCAGTGACTACATGGAAAATTAAACACACATACTGTACACATCCACATGAAAACACTGAACCCACTGACACACAGCCATGGCTCAAGCACATCAACGTCAAACGTCTTACATAAGCTGCGCGCTATTGAGCGGTATGAGGGGTGCCTGTGCTGCTTCTGACAAGGTGACAGTGATCTGTGCTATCTTGTTCTAAAGCTGGTCATGTTACGCAGCGTTCCTCTGGAAAGCACGGGAATTTTTCTCCTGCGAGCCAGCAACAGAGAGCGCTTGTTTGGGAAAGCGTGCTGCGAAGGCAGATAAACAGAGTGAAATGAAACATGATCAACATAATTGAATCCTCTTTTAGCTCACCTCTCGAAACGATTCAGACAGATCTGTTGCCAGGTTTTGATTTTTAATGGTGCCGAGGCACAATATGTACTTTTTTATCTTGGCAGGGAAAATGTAACTGGAATTTTCTCCAGGAAAACAGAATCATTACCAAATCCAAACAAGCAGAACGTGGATTTTGTTGGAGAAGATCAGATCATTTAAATGAGTTTCTAAAAATGCCTGCACTTCCACCTGTTTTACTTTCCCTGTAATGGCCAAACAAAGGGTATGAATGTCAAGAGGCTCATAAATCTATCATGGTGTTAATGGAACAGTCCCAGAGGGAAGTCAAACTCAAGTAGGCTTGTCCTTCTAACCGATGTTCATTTCTCAGCAGCTGCTTCCTCTCCAGCCCTGAGGCTTTTTGTGGGACTGAGACACCTCCTGCCAGTACATCCCAGAAAATGCTCCATCCAGAGAGAGAAAAAAAAAACAGGGGGGGCACTTCACGATCCACCGTACTACGTATGAGTGTTAAAAAAAAAAAAAAAAAGAGTGAAGACGGATCGCCTGCAGCATTTCAAGGTCAGGCAGGTGTTCTTTTACCACTAACGCAATCCACGTGCCGGGTTTATACGACTGCATGAGTAACCAGAAAACAGTTCTTTTGTTGCACTTCATCAGAGTGAATAAGTCACTCAATTCTGACATAATTGGCTCCTTTAATTGAGCCCATGTGCTGTGTTTTGTCTCCTTCAAGCCGCAGAGAAATGAAAGGCTCTGTTTCGTGTAATGCTGCCTGAAACATTTTTTTCTCCTTGTGGCACTTTTACAAGTTCACAATGAAAACCGATCATGCTAAATGTAAGTTGATTCGCCACACCACTGGTTTTGAGATGCTATTTTGGGTTCTGTCTTATTACAACATCTATGACATTTGCAATTATACGTCCACTGATCTTCTGCCACAACTGGTCATTAAAAGTGGAGCAGTGGAGCGGCCTGATGTAATTCCTGTGGACTCAGACTGAGCTGGCCGCGGCCTTAATAACACACTCTGGTGTCCTGCTGCTGCTCAGCTCTGCTTCACAATCATACAGCTGCTCGAAACCATTGTTGCTCCAGGTGCTGAATCTGTGCAAACACACACACACATCAACAAACATGTCTTCCTACTCCCACTTACAGTAGTAGCAACTTAAAAGTTAAATTTTTTTACATTACATTTCGGTCACGGGCCAGCCAAGGACCGTTCAAGGACCAGTCATGGCCCCGTCACGGTCCCGTCACGGAAACACGGGAACTTTTAAGTTGCTACATCTGTACAACTGTTTTGAAATTTGTTTTTTTATTTTTTTTATTTTGATTGCATTTCGTTTTAATCGATTAATAAAATAGCTTCAGCTGAATAAATTGACTGTTTCGATCATCTTTATGGTTTCTATATCTTGGATTTTAGATGTGATGTATGTCTATCTTGTTTTTTTATTTTATTTAAGTGTACCTTGTTGTATTTAACTTTGTCTAAGTTGGCCTGGAAGCCATTCTAACAATATTTAATAATACAAGTCTCTAGTTTCACTTCAGTATTTGTGATAGCTGTGGTTTGCAAAAGTTTCCATTATTTCTTCATTTTAATGCAGCGACATTACTATATTGCATAATTATCCTTGACATTCGAACATTAACGCACAGTGTGCACTCTTAGAACTGTGAGAAACTCACTCACAGTGTCGACAGATAAAATGAGATATTTTCACAGAGGTGTGTGAAGGCGGCGCTGCTGAATTTGCAAAAGGTTGGTGGTGAGCTGACAGGTTTCCCCCCTCTCCACCTGTCCTGACTCTACCACCATCCCTCTCACTTCACACCTGCAGTTTAAGCCAAGATGTTTATCATAGTCTGAGTCATCTGACCGTATCTCTTGCTCCGTCTCCACTTCTTTCTCTCTCTCATCTTTTTGTTAACCCCCTGCTAGAGCTCTTTGAAGCCTCCCTGCCCCATTTTGAGTTATCCCCATGAACTAAACAAGGCAAGTGATAGGGGAAGAAAACAGATGTAGGTGAGTGAATGAATGGGCAAAGGTAGAATAGAAGACCACACACATCTGCTCAACAGACATTAAGCTCAAATGTTTTAGCACTAATGGCTACAAAATCAAGATTAACTGGGCAAACAAAACAACATGTTCACAAATGAGAATCTCATTGTGTTTTTTACCAGATGGTGGCCATGCTCTATTGTCATGCACATAACCAGTAGCTAACATCATAGCTTAATACATGGACATCAAAGTAAGAGGAGAAACTCAAACCCTCTTCAAAGGGAGAACTACAAAGGGAAAGTATGATAAACCATGTGAGAGTGTCTGAGTGTGGTTACAAAGCATGCTGCGCCCTGACTCATTTGCTGGACCTCAGCAAGTAAGAAATGTTTTCTAAAAAAGGAAAGGTACCAATTACATCTCTGGACTGGCTCCTTCTCACAGGACCGCCCCTCCATTTCCTTCCTTCTCAGAGTCTCTCTCTCTCTCTCGCTCGCTCTCTCTGTTGCTGGACACAGAAGGACAAATCTGCCACTATAAACAGCTACCATCTCCCTTGGTACTAAACAGAGGAGAAGATCAGACTCTGGGGGTCTGAAAAGATCACATCTGCCATATAGATGCTACACCCAGGAGAGGCAGCCTCTAAATAGCAGTTTAATCTTACAACCCCGACTGACGAACATACCCCGATGGGTGACGGTGACGATATGGGAAGGGAGGAGAACTGGCGAGAGTTGAGGTTTGAGGGTCCCATAATTCCCCCGAGTAGCGACTATTGCACCAGCATCTGTAACTCAGTGAGTTTTTAATAGAGTAGAAAGTTTCTCTTAAAAACCCTGAAGATCTTTACGGGGATTTCTGTCCGTATTAAAAAAAACAAAATGCTTATCTACTGTTGTATTAGCTTGTAAACAACCACAACAATTTGAAATCGTGTGTTTGTTTGGTTCACTTGGGAACCGAATCATTCTCAGATGGCTTTGATGTATTATCACCTTATAAAATCTTTATGGCTGACCATAAGTCCAGCATCGACTCTGCTGTTAGCTCTCTTTTGTTGTCCACCAACTGTTAAGAAAGATAATCCTGTTATTAAGATACATCTTTGACTTGTGCTAACGAGATCTCCCACCAATCATCTGGAGATTTGTAACGTCCACTAGCTTCGAGAACACACCTGACCTCAAACAATGTTCTCATAAATATAGAAAACCACTCTGTAACATGGTGATAGCGTCGTATATTCAGTGGCAATGCTGTTGAAGATGTTTGAAGAGAAACTCCGCCGACACTGTCTTAGTTGTATAACAAATTTATTACAATAAGTTCAGCATCGTAACAAGTAAAACATTACTTGGAGAGCCCCTGGCCGAATGATGAGACCCTCCCGAACTAAGCAGGGCAAGCCCTTATATACAATAGAGGTAATTATTTCAAGACATACATTAAAATAAATGACAGTATATTCTTGTTTAAGAGAGGAAACGGAGGTAGTTATTTCAAGACATGTGGTAGTGGAGATTAGATTAGATCTAATCTAATACCAGGATCGTGATCCTCCGGCTTCCTATCCAAATGACCCCAAAGTCCAGATGGCCTTAGAATACCAACTAACCACACATCTATGTCCAGACACCTCAGTAGCATGTTATATAACACAACACAGATCTTCTGCATCTCAATGCCGTGTCACTTCCCCTAGAGACTCTGGCTTGTTTCTGCAGTGCGGTCTAACTGTTTACACCAACTTGAGCTATGAGCTAAAAGAGGCTGAAAGGTTCACATGACATTACAGTTGAAACGATTACATGATTTATTTGTTGATCAAATATTTTAATCGCCAGTCAGATTTCAAACAAATATGTGGAACGTGGGCCCAGTTCCAGCTTTTGATTCATGTTACCGAAGATATCTGTGTTTTTTTTACTTTTGGTTAGACAAAACAGACAATTTGGAGACAGCAGCTTGGACGCTTAGGAACAAGGAAACTGTGATTGTAAAAAAATTGATTGTTAGTTGCAGCCCTACATGAAAGGATCATTATCAGTGGAGATTACTCTGATTGGATACTTCCTTAAATGATGCATTGTTGGATTATCTAATCCCTCCATACAGGCTGTAATAATTCTTACCACACAGCAGACACCATGTAGTGCACTATATGGTGAAGAGTGAATGGCCGTGGACACAGCAAAGTAGTTACAGAAGCCAGAAGTTGCATGCTGGGAGAGGTGGGCGTGGGCTCCACCGGTCCAAAAAACCCCATAGTGAGCTGAGCTGAACTGAGGCTGTGACCCTCACCAGTGGGAGTAAACTTAAGTTCACTCACACTCTATTACTCATCCCACTGCCTCCTTACACACACACACAAAAACACACCTACACGCACACACACATATAAAGAAGGGACAAGGCTGCGGACTCCAATTAAGAGAGGTGTGACTAAAGCCACAAATCACAAACTAAGTGTTAAACGGACAATATCATCTGCCATTTCTGTGAATGCACGCGCACTCACACATATATTGTCTGTATCACACGGTAACCTGACTCTTTTTTTATCGGATAAATGGGAGTTAGGGAGGTGTGAGGTTTGTGAGGATAGCTTGGTACGGGGTCTGTTTTAGATTAGTCAGCCGTGATCTGTGGCCTCCTGTGTCAGTGGGGCTCTCGACTGTATTGATGGGCGTACAAGGGTTATGACAGCAGAGAGTAAGGCTTGGCAGTCTGTTCCACCATTGCCTCCACTCAGAGGGACATTAGGTCAGCGTGCCCCCACCCCTCCTTCCTCTCCCCACTGGCTCTGAATTCCCCAATGAACAACACATTCCTCCTTCCCAGTCCCTCTGTTTATGACACGCCATCCTTTGAAGCAGCATTTGAGTGTTTGTGTACGTGTGTGTGTATGGGTGCACGGATGTGTGTGTGCGCTTGTTAGCCTTGAGCAACTTAGTCTCGGAGAGAGAACGCATAAACGTTTCAGCATGACGCTATCAAACTTGGAGCGTGTGTTTGAGCACATTGCGAGTAGATCGGAGACACCTGAGCAGGTACGATAAGGGCATACATCTGTGTGACAGCTGTTTTTCACATTGCTGCACCCAGGGAGGAATCTAGGCCAATTGAATTACACACCAAAGAGAGAGAGAGGGAGAGTGCATGAGAGCCGATGGGTGGAGGAGAAAGCTATGAGTCATCACCAAACATGGGATGCGCTCAATATTGAGAGGAGCAGACTGGGTGTTGAGACGAAGAAAAACAAAACGAGTTTCTTTTCTAATTAAAGCAGCCCTGGAGGAGAGGGTGGGGGTGTTAGGGAGTTGGGGGGGGTGGCGGAGGTCAAAGCAAACTGAGTCATTCCTTTACACCCATTTCCTGTGATCGGGGCACTTTGGGAGCGGGCAGCGTGGTGAAATTATGTGTTTGGTGTTTGGTTTATGTAATCCCTTTTTTCATTTATCCTCCCATTCAATGCACTCTCACACGCAATCATATTATACATTCAAACACACAAGTTCATACATGTAAAGGATGTATAATATATATGCAGACGTACTCACAGTGGCTAAAAGTCAATCAATGTATTTTTTTTAAGCTTTACTTTTTACGATCTTTCATGTTCCACGTCTATTAGTAACTTATTACTGGTACATTTACTGTAGTACTGTAGAATTTTGAGGTACCTGTTCTTAGCTTCTGTATTTGCTTCATTAAACTTCTCCACTGCTACATTTTAAATTGTGATATAGTCATTTTATTTATATTATCTACTGTATATATAGTTATATAGTATATAGTTAGAGGTTACTTTGCAGATTTACCTGAAAACGATATGATTCAGTGTGAAAATAATGCCATATATTAGAGGCAATGACTACATTAACTTTTAATAGATGGGGCGGTCGGTAGCGTAGTGGGTTAAGCGGCCGCCCTGGGTGTAGAGGCTATAGTCCTCGCTGTAGCTGGCCCCGGCCATTTACTGCGTGTCACTCCCCCTCTCTCTGCCCCCTGCTTCCTGTCTATCTTCAGCTGTCCTATCAATAAAGGCATAAAAGGCCCAAAAAATAATCTTAATCTTGGTAATGCAATTCGAATCCAGCATGCAAATTCAGTGAATATCTCCTCATGTCGACTAGCTCTTTCCACTCTGAAAAAACCCCCAGTGGTTTTACACGGCCCTGTCTATGTAAATAAGAAACAAACAAAGCAGTCACACAACACTGACTTGTTAGTCCAGCCAGAATTTGTGTCAGGTAACATTAAATTACATGCAGCTTACTTTCTAATCTGCCACGATGCGCTGCTGTTGTGATGTTACCCACAGTAACGGGAGCGGCGTAAGTATTGCTGTCTAGAGCTGGTGTTCTGGCTCTGAGAAACCGTTCGGTCCTCTCTGCAGGTTAGCTGTGCAGCTTAATGACAGTCTGCAAAGCCACAACAGAGCTACTGTTCGTTTACTTGCTATGTCTTTGTTTACACCATATCATGTTATTTGCGTTATGTTACAATTCTGGACCCGGGATTTGAAGTTCTCACGGAGTATTTTAACATAGTGGTATTGCTACTTCCATTCACTGCACAGTGACAGAAAAGTAATAGGGGTGGGGGAAGCTATAACAAAACCCAGACTTCAAACGTGGGCACCAATTCAAGTCAGTCTATCTTAGCATCGGCACAACAGTCCAGCCCTCTGGCACTGCTGAATCACAAAGGCTAAGGCTCCATACACTGGAACCATGAGAGCTCCACACACGCACAGCACGGCTTCCCTAGTGGCATCTGAGCAATCTTTGACAAAATCAATTTAAGCCGATCAGCTTTTTCGACCACAGTGATGATAAAGAGGGAGATCATAAAGGCTACTGCATTCCACTGAAGTCCGGTTACAGTTTGGAAGATGATCTGTGGTAGGTTTTTTATTCACACCACCTGATGAACACATGTGACTGTGAGTGTGGTCTGCATTTTCTTTTACATAGATCCGCTGGTCTCTGTGCTGCAAATAGGTGCAAATAGGCCATCTGCTCTAGAGAATACCTACAATTGCCTCCCTTGCCTGGCCACCCAAGTGTACAGGATGTGAACTAATACTTTACAGTAAGAAATCATACTCCCTAGAGATAAAAAAAAAAAAAAAGGCTCAGGGATGAGTCTGGAAGGCACCCAAAGGTCTGTCAGTAGTTAATGCTAACTGACAGGAAAGTCCAACGGTAAGAGCAACAGGAAGAGGAAACTCTCCCCCACAACATCCTGGATGGCCTGCCTATGTGTGAATGGATATTTTCGGACACTGCACAGGGTTTCTGAGTCTGTATTTGTACTTCACAGCTGGTATTGACATGGCAAGGTTTGAGTGTGTCACTGGTGACATAAAAAGCATCTGTGTTCCAGTTTGTGTGTATCCACTATTACACAGTGGTTGGGAAAGTAATGTTGTTCTACTGACAGATATTTACAGTTTGTCTTTAACACTTGCGACATAGTAGTCTGTCTGCTTTGCTCGTCTGTTATTGCTGTCTCACCACATCAGACCCCAGCTATTCACGCCACTTGAGACAATTCAGCCCCGTTAGGAGAGGCTGGGGTGGTTTTCTCAACAATCCGTCTCTCTCCACCTTGTTTGTGGAGCCCTATGGAAGTCTTCCTTTCCTTTTAAGTCCCATAGTCATCTAATGGTCAGAGTATGCGCACCCAGACATCCTGAGTCACTTATGATGCGGGTTCCTTTCTGTGGGAAAGCTTGACCATGTGTGCCGTGCACGATCGTTCATTGCTCATAAACAGTAGGCGCGGAGCCTGCGATGTAAAATAAACTAGCCGCCACAACATGTCGTCGCTGCCGTTAACCAGCCTGAAAACAACAACCGCACTGCCAGATGAAAGGGCTGCGAGCAGGTCACACAACTGCTCGGCTTATACGCCGCCGCCGCTTTGATAGATAATCCGAGGGCTCTTTCTTGTTTCATAAGCTCAACTGCTAGAGGGTTGCCGTCTGTTGGGATGTGGGTGTGATGCAGAGCCTGTCACAAAGCCGGTGTTACCTCCAGGTGAAACAAGCAAACAAACACCGCACTGTCTGACTGAAGGTAGCTGTCGGTGTCTTCCGTCCGCAAAGCCTGAAATAAACACAGAAAAGGTGTCGCTGAGACTGAGAAAAAAATAAAGTGACCTGTGACTTCACATGTGCAGTTAAATGGAAGTTTTTGGGTTGTTTTTTACCCACGGTGGGTTCAGTAGGATGGTTGATGTCATAGGGCGATGTAGAGTAGCGTCTGGGGTGGTCACTGTCTATAAATATCATACTTGGGGTGTTCCTCGTCTCTCTTTCCTTGTACTCGCGTACAGTATATAACAGCCTTTTCACCTAAAACATTGACAGGCTCCTGATTCAGTGTGTCTCTTTCACATCCTCCACCGTCTGCCCCGGCTCTATCTATCTGCATTCCTCTGTGCGAGTTTCTGTCTTTCTCTCTGAGGCACACAGACATGGGTCTATTTGCTTGAATTTCTCATTTCCTGTTTGGGGTGTGTATCCGATCCCTTGTTCTTGTGCCCAGCACACATCAAACACTCATGCTGCTTAAAAATGAGAATAAAGAGACAGAAAGGAGGATACAAAGAGAGCATATGAATAAGGGAATGATGGCTAAAGTGTGTGTGTGGAGCATAAGGATGAACGTGAGGAACTTAGACAAAGACACAGTGAAACCAAAAAAGAAAATAGTGGTTAATTATCGTAATATCCACAGATATGGCCAAATCAGGCCAGAGTTTAGACGGCATAGTCGTTTTTCATTCTAATCTAATTTTTAAGGAATCTGGGCTGCTTGCACTTCCCGTAGCAATCCCTTTTTCTTTATTGTAATTATCTGTTTAGTCCATCATTTTCTAAATTCCCTTTAACAGGCCTCTGGTGCCAGTCGATCGGAGAGGCTGCTGGAAATGAGCCATAAAAAAAAAAAAAAAAAAAAAACCCAACAACCTCCCATAGTCTGCTTCACATTTCCACCATCAGGAACAGATTCCATTCAGACTGTGTGTGGGCTTACACTCAGGTATGGAGCCGTGGTTTCGGTGGCTAATGCAGCTACCCTTACTGTATTAGTTTAAAAAAAAAGACTTGACATGACTTGTATTCGCTCGTAAGACTAAACCGCCTGTTTGATAGGAGAATAATTCTAAAAATGAGCCACAGGCCAGTGCAAACTCGCACTCTGCTCTACCAGTAAATATGATGATAAAACCAAACACTGCTTTTAACACACGTAACACACAACTCATAAGGAATGGTGTCTGTTACAAGATGTACCTAATGTTGAAACATTATACATTTAGTCAAGTTTTTTCCTGATACAACTTATCAAAGTTATAGTGCTGAAATAAAACGGGATGTTAACGATGAAGGATGGGAGAATCAGTTGAACACATTTTAGACGCTCAATTAAAATTGTGGAATGTTTATCTTTGTGAAAGAGGTATCAGTTCTTCCTGTTTTTACAGCAGGAAAGAAAATGTCAACAAATTGTTTTTTATCAAACTAACAAAACCTACATTTAGTCCTTATTATAGAGCACGGAAAAAGCCTCTTATTTAGCTTCAGTTGAGTTCAGCTGAGCACAGGACACCTTTTAAAATGTGTGTGGAAATAAACAAATAATTTGCTAATCTGTTAAATCAGTTACTTAAATAAAATCATATCAGCTCACCGGGACTTACACTGCAGACGGTTTCATTGCAGGCACCGAAAGTAACAACCTTACTTAAAGCAGCCCTACAAGAAATGTAAACAGACTCATAACAAATTATACACAATTGCTTTCTATACCCTTCTCCAGTCCCCACCCCTGCGCACCCTGGTTCAAAGTCCAAGAAACACAGCAGAAAACAGAAGGGGTTTTAATGTGGAAAGGTAAAAGCAGCAGCAGATTTTTTTTTAGGCAGGTATGCATCAGGTTTATTTTTCCCATTACATGAAATTTCCAACTCCTCACTCCCCCTGTAGCACATATAACTTCAGTGAATGTGTGATGTGTCATTTCAGGATGTTGATCTGTGCCTGCTGACTGATGCCGGCGCTGATCAACAGGAGGTTCCACCGGGATAGGGAGGAGAGACTTTGTAATGCTGCCGTAAAAAGTGAGCAATCGCTATGATTTGTAGAAACCATCAGCTAAAAAAAATATATAAGGAAAGATCGGCTTACAGGGGACCCAAATCTCTAAACCAAGCACAAGCGAGATAGAGGGAAATAAGAAATAGGAGGAAGGGTGGAGCTCAAGTGGATGAGTTTTTCCTGATTTATCTTTAATTTTGCTTGAAGTCCTTTGCCCTGCCCGCTAGAAAAACATATGGTTCAAATAAGTACGACCCCCCCACAGACCCCCTGAAGTCATGCGCTCATTAGTGAATTATTTGGAGAGAGTGGAGCAAAGGAGGGGAAACAAGACTCGTCCTGCTCGTACAAAATGCTGGTAAAGTCGGACTTTGTGGTTGAAGGGATGGAGTAAAAGAGTTCAGGGGGGTGGTCAAAACACTCACTACGCAATGGTCTTACATTGCTACAGGATAATATATAGTAAGAGGGTTTGGATCAGGCCTATGTAACATATACTCCACTCGCTCTGAGGCCTCATCATTCATTGGCTCGCGACCCTGGAATGTCACTCACATTCCCCATGACCTTCATCCGTCTCTTTCTCTGGTTGCTCGTATATCTCTGCGCTCCTCCATTTGTGTTTGTTTTAACTTTCTCAGGACCCCTCCAAAGCCCACGCTCATGCATCGTACACCCAAGAGGACAGCAATCTCCCTCCTCCGTCCTTCCAGCCAGCCAGCAGCCAGATTTTCACTACCTCTCTCCTTCCCACACCGTCTCTCCCACTCACTGTCTGCGTTTACTCTCATGTGGGGCTGAGGCTTGTAACGTCAGCTCGTTCTTAGTCAAGCTCAGTGTGTGTGTGTGTGTGTGTGTTTTCCTCCTTTTAGTGTTTCTAGTAAAACCATCACACAGCCAGACGTGTTGTGGCTCAGAGAAAAAGGCGACTCATAGATAACCCCGCTTAGA
Source organism: Larimichthys crocea (assembly GCF_000972845.2). Lineage (NCBI taxonomy): Eukaryota > Metazoa > Chordata > Actinopteri > Sciaenidae > Larimichthys > Larimichthys crocea. The sequence goes on from NC_040017.1 coordinate 26,140,573, forward strand.
GAAAGTGAACGCACGCACGCACTACGTGTAACAAGTGTTGGACAGGGGTCATGGTGAGTCACCCGACAGTTGGGCCTCTTACTCTTCACTGCGGGATGTCGCTTGTGAGTCAGGGCAGCAGACTGGACTAGGCTGTATCCTCTGTGTCACATGCCTCTTTTGAAAGTCTCTTATTCTTGTTGAACTTCTAACCCTAGCCATTTAAAACCCAAACACACCAAACCACAAACCTACATCTGAAATGGTTGACTTTTCCTTTCTGGTAAGGCAGATGTGCCTCTCCTGACTCCATTGACCCACTTCTTCTTTCTGACTACTGACAGTAGAGTTTCTGGCTAAGGAACAACGTTTCAGCTTGGATGCGTGATTTTTTTTTTTGCAAACCAGTTATTCGAGGCTGAGGTGCGTCATATGCCATATGTGAGTGATTCAAGTTGAGGAGTTATGCACCTGTGCCATGTTTGTCCCCTCATTAGCGTATCTGTGGTTGTTGGAGGCCGACGTTGCTGCGTTTAAGTGACAGGAAACTTCCACTGAAACAGCCTCGAACCCTTCAGGCATCTGGGAAAAGTCCAAAAGGAACTGTGAGTGCTGTGGTACTTTTGTGTCACAGGAGCCTGGACATTAATTAACTGGAGTTTTATTGCAGTTCAGCCAGAGAGGGATAAAATTAAGAGTGGAGTAATCATTCCAGACAAGACAGAGGAAACTGGCTCCCACATGAATCATTTACCAAATCTTTCACTAATGATTTGGTTGTAACACATTACTCACGATTTGGATTTTTTCTGGTTAACCTCACACGAACGAAGTTCACTGTATCAGCAGTCAAACAGAGTCAACCTGTAATGTAGTTTCATTTCAGTATTTCATGAATGTACACTGACCCCTGCTGGTTAATGAATTAAGAAGTAAAATACAAATTCTACTTGATATTTTCTACCTAGCTTGGCTCTGCCTCAAACACATCCACCAACACATATACTGTATTTAATTAAAGCAAAGGGACACCAAAGGATTGTTGTCAGACAGGGAAACACAAAGCGTAGCACATGTGAAGGACTGCTGCTCAAAGTGAGTTGGTGTGTTGTAGTTTAACTGAGAAGTTTTAACACAGTGTGTGTTGTGTAGTTTAATTAATAACAACCCTATAATTAACTATTAATTTGCATTACTTTAATTTCAGCTAAACCAGACACACAGTGTCAGGTACAATTCCTGTATATTATAAATTATTACTTTCACTGTTTAGTTTTTGTTCTTTTAACATGTAAATATCATTACTCACATACAATCTATTCATATTGTGCATACTATATATACTGTAGTATCTACCTCACGTACATAACAAACCTTCTGTACATTCATTTCATTCGATTCAATTGCATTGTCCTATTTTAATTTTGTTTTTAATGTTGTATTCTTGTAATTTGATACTTTTATGGGTCTTTTTGTTTGTTTCTGTTATTTGCTGTCTACTCTCATTTAGTGTAAGGTGTGAAACCTATGAAATAAAATGTATTATTATTATTGTATTATTATATACATAATTTTGTATATACTTTTTTAATGTGTACATATTTTTATATTGATGTTTACCTGTATAGTTTTTGTATCGGGAGCCACTTTATTTTATTTTACATAAATTTAGCCGTTATCTTCCTCTAATCTCAGAGTTTCTTTACTTGAAACTACATTTAATAATAATAATAATAATAATAATAATAATAATAATAATAATGATAATAATAATAATAATAATTTGAGCAAAACAAAAACAGGGTGACTTTGCGACCTTTGCGACGGTGCAGTCGTCGTGCGGCAGTGAGGAGAAGATGGCGGAGGGAGACGCTGAAGCGGAGCTGCTGAAGGAGAAGGCGAACAAGTTCTTCAAAGGTGAGTCCGCTCACCTGTCACCTGTCAGGTCACTGCCCGGCACCAGCTGCTCACCGCAGGTACAGACGGGACCGCCGAGCGCGGCAGCGGCGTGACCGAGCGGCGACACGCTGCCAGACGGAGCCGGTGGCTAACGTGAAGCTAAGCTAACAGCATGCTAACCCATTCATTGGATTAGCCGCCTGAGCTAACAGCAGCTAGCAGCAGCTAACAGCAGCTAACAGCAGCTAGCAGCTAACAGCAGCTAGCAGCAGCTAGCAGCAGCAGCTAGCAGCGGCTAACAGCGGCTAACAGCAGCTAACAGCAGCTAACAGCAGCAGCTAACAGCAGCTAACAGCAGCAGCTAGCAGCAGCTAACAGCAGATAGCAGCAGCTAACAGCAGATAGCAGCAGCTAACAGCAGCTAACAGCAGCAGCTAGCAGCAGCTAACAGCAGATAGCAGCAGCTAACAGCAGCTAGCAGCAGCTAACAGCAGCTAGCAGCCGCGGCGGTAACCGCACGCCGTCACGCGTGTCATGTGTACCGCCAACTTCACGTGTGTGTCATTGTGCGCGTGTGTGTCAGTGTGTGCGTGTGCGTGTGTGTGTGTGTGTGTGTGTGTTTTAGCCGCTCGGCTGTGTTCAGCCGCATTTGTGTGTGTATCCCTGTGGTGTAATCAGATTACTGTGTAGCTTTGTAGGTTTACATACAACTCCTAGAAGCTTCCGTTAGCCGCGTGTGAGCTGCAGCAAGGCACACACACACACACACACACACACACACACGGTGTATTTATCGTTTTAAATTATTATAACCAGCTCTCACAGGTCAGCCGTTTATTTTCAAATGAGATGAGCACCAACGGTCATCTAACGTCTCCGTTTAAATACCAACGGTCATCTAACGTCTCCGTTTAAACACCAACGGTCATCTAACGTCTCCGTTTAAACACCAACGGTCATCTAACGGCGCCGTTTAAACACCAACGGTCATCTAACTGCTCCGCTTAAACACCAACGGTCATCTAACGGCGCCGTTTAAACACCAACGGCTCCGTTTAAACGCCAACGGTCATCTAACGGCTCCGTTTAAACGCCAACGGCTCCGTTTAAACGCCAACGGTCATCTAACGGCTCCGTTTAAACGCCAACTGCAACGTTTAAACGCCAACGGTCATCTAACGGCTCCGTTTAAACGCCAACGGTCATCTAACGGCTCCGTTTAAACGCCAACGGTCATCTAACGGCTCCATTTAAAGATAGATAGATAGATAGATAGATAGATAGATAGATAGATAGATAGATAGATACTTTATCCATCCCACCACAGGGAAATTCACTTGTGACAGCAGCAAAATAGAGAAACAAAAGTAGAAGAGGCCAAAACAAAAAAAACACAATAAACAGAGATTAAACGGACAGAAGTATCTATAACTACACAATAACCACGAAAGAAAACAATCAACCTTCAAAAACAGATAAGTACTGAGTGGCATTAAAAAGTGGCATGATATATAAGAGTATTGTAGAGTAAACGTGACCATAGTGTAAGTAATTTTGCAAAGAAAGTGACCTACGGACACCAACGGTCATCTAACTGCTCCGTTTAGACAGTTTGACAGAGAGAGGCGTCGATAATAACAATAACAATAATAAGTGAAGCTGTCAGACTGCGATCCACTCTGTTAGTTTAGCTACATGTCAGCATGCACTCCTGTTATTCACGACATCGTCTTACGTACGTAATCACGTCACACTTGCTGTACTACAGGTTGAAGTTTGTGCATTATCAGGGCAGACATTGTGATGAGTCAGAGCAGATGTGGACAGCTGTGATTTTCCATTTTCTCTTCCATGGTTTCTATTTATTGTCGTTACTCTTTGAGTTTCTCATCTCTGCCTTAACACGTGAATTTACCCTCTGTTGGGATCAGTAAAGGGGTTATTACAATATTGCTTTTTGTCTGACTACTTGAAATAAACATGCATGTTGTTTATTAGTAAAAGGCATGCTCATGATCTGAGATCTGAAAACGTTTCATTTGTAACTGGTGGAAACTTAATCAAGTAACGTGAACCCAAATGTCATATAATTGTTTCAGCAGCAGTAGTGTCCCGCCCCATGCTCGCATGATCTTTGTAGGACCACAGACTCTGTTTTCCAGTAAGGATGTGACCTTTGTTTTTCAGAGAAAGACTATGAAAATGCAATCAAGTACTACTCCGAGGCCGTGGACCTCAACCCATCCAATGCCATCTACTACAGCAATCGAAGCCTGGCGTACCTACGCACAGAGTGCTATGGCTATGCCCTGGCTGACGCTACGAAGGCCCTGGAGATAGACAAAAATTACATTAAGGGATATTACCGCCGTGCCACCTCCAACATGGCACTGGGCAAGTTCAAGGCTGCACTTAAAGACTACGAGACGGTAAGAAGCATCTTTGATTGTCGGTAGCTGCACACCTGCAGGTGTCATGTTGTCTGAACCGAGCATGTAAGAAGACACGAGCAGTGTGTACAGCAGAACTAAATGTTTTCTGCTCATCTCCTCGAAACAAAGAGCTCTCCAGTTCACTCTGGTGATGTGTCACCGTGAGTTAGGCTCTTCACGTTGCCTGACATAGGGATCATCCTTTAATCCAGTCATGATGCCACTTAGATCCAGCGTGAAGGCGCTCATACCACAACTAATTTGGTGCCTATTGTTGTTCATGCTGTACACATAATAAGCAATATAAATATACCAGGGCTGTGGCAACAAAGACATCTAAAGCTCAGTCACAGCCATTTATTGCACAAACTAGACCAAGCACCATGACAACAGAAAATGAGAGTTAATCCTTATGAAGTTATGAGGTTGGAGCTAGATTTCTATGTATTTATAGACCTCTGAAATGCATAGGAGAAGACTCATTAACAGAACCACTGAGGAATATTTATCATCCAGTAACTCTTTGCATGTTTAATAAACCTTCATATGCATCGTGTTCTTTGCAGCTACACTGATTCACTGTGCCCACTTTAACGCCGGTTGATGATTACCAGTGTGGTTCATTCATGTCGTTTCCTTGCTCTGATAACAGGTAGTGAGGGTTCGACCAAATGACAAGGATGCAAGGATGAAGTATCAGGAATGTAACAAGATCGTGAAACAGAAGGCTTTTGAAAGAGCCATTGCCAGCGATGAGATAAAAAAGTCTGTTGTTGACTCGCTGGACATTGAAAACATGAGTAAGTTTCCTGTGTTACTGTACAAATAAAAAAATATCTATAACAATAATGTGCTTGAATTTCACCAAAACCAGTATGTTGTATGTAAAGCAGGAAGAAACGATAACAAAATGTCAGTGTGAAAATTGTGATTTTGATTAAAGTAAATAAAATCCTTCATTGCAGCGATTGAGGATGACTACGTAGGCCCCAAACTTGAAGATGGGAAGGTCACATTGACGTTCATGAAGGAGATGATGGATTGGTTCACAGACCAGAAGAAACTGCACAGAAAGTGTGCTTACCAGGTGAATGTTCGTTCATATGAAATGCACTCACTGACGGAAACATACCTGCATGTGTAATTTAACCTTCTTTTTTTTTTTTTTGGTACTCTTTCAGATTTTGGTGCAGGTTAAAGATGTTCTATCGAAACTACCAAGTCTTGTTGAAATCACATTAAAAGAGGTGAGGACTTGGCAGATGCATATAATTATATTCTTTGATTAACAACTATGATATGACTGCAGAAAAGATGCAAGTTTATTTTATTATTGTTTTTATGCTGTAATAATTTTGGTGACTTTCTCTTTCAACAGACAGAAAAAATAACTATTTGTGGTGACACACACGGGCAGTACTACGATCTCCTCAACATCTTCAAGTTGAACGGTTTACCTTCAGAAACCAACCCTTATGTATCCTTTTCTGTTTCGAAAATGTGTGTGGCGTTCACTGCAGTCCTCCTCGTTTGTACCGTTTTGTGTCTAAACCAACAACAGCCAAAAGCCCCAGATCCAGAACTTGTGCGTCATCGTGCTTAACCACAGAATTCAGCTGTTCAATGGTGACTTTGTGGATCGCGGCTCTTTCTCTCTTGAGGTCATTCTCACTCTCTTCGGCTTCAAGCTGCTCTACCCCGACAACTTCCACTTGCTCAGGGGTGAGCGCCCTCACAGCGTGGATGCATGTGTACCATCTGCTGTATCATGCCATATCAATGTCTCATACTTGTTGTAAAATTCAAAGTTTATTTATGTGCTTTGTGTTTAATATATAAAGTTGTTTAACCGAGGGTTTTGCCTGCAGGTAACCATGAGACAGACAACATGAACCAGATGTATGGATTTGAAGGGGAAGTCAAAGCCAAGTACACAGCCCAGATGTTCCAGCTGTTCAGCGAGGTCTTCCAGTGGCTGCCTCTTGCACAGTGTATCAACAGCAAAGTACTGGTAAGCAGAGCTAGAGGCGAGCAAGTTGGAAAGATGCATTATAGCAGAGAGGATCCCAAATCTTATCGATGACTTAATGCTACAGTGGTTTGATGTGTTGTACTGTGCGCACAGTCCTAATAAGAGTCTCCATCTCAGATTATGCATGGTGGACTGTTCAGCGAAGATGGTGTCACATTGGAAGACCTCAGGAAGATTGACAGGAACAGACAGCCTCCAGACTCAGGTAGGGTCCGACTCTGAACGCAGCATCAGTATAAAACTGTCTCTAAGTAAAGAAAGGAGGCACAGTTTAACACCTCCCTCCTCTTTCACAGGTCCCATGTGTGACCTCCTCTGGTCAGATCCACAGCCTCAGGTCAGTTCCCGTCCACCCAGCACCTCATTAGATCTATTGGGTTTGTGTGGTCCAGTTCTCTTTTGAATTAAGATTTCATTTGTTCACCCCTCTCTCTCTCTCTCCCTCTTGTGGTCATGCAGAATGGCCGGTCCATCAGCAAGCGGGGAGTGAGTTGTCAGTTTGGGCCAGATGTGACGGAGCGCTTCCTGGAACAGAACAAGCTGGACTTCATTGTGCGTAGTCATGAGGTCAAAGCTGAGGGCTACGAGGTCACTCATTCAGGGAAGTGCATCACCGTGTTCTCAGCACCCAACTACTGGTACGTAATCATGCTGACTGACTAAGAGCGTTGACTCAGCTGTTACTGTTTATTTTAAATGTTTTGTGTTGTATTCTGTCTTCCCTCAGTGATCAGATGGGAAACAAAGGAGCTTATATCCACCTCAGGGGATCCGACCTCAAGCCAGAATTTCACCAGTTCACTGCTGTGGTCAGTATCCTCTCCTCTGTTTGTTATGTTCATTATGTTTGTCATCGTGACCATTGGTTTGGGACATAATTCACTGAAATGCTTCATTGTACTGATGCTGAACATGGCGTTAGTTTTGTGTACAGTGTTACAGTGACATCTACTGGCTGTACAGATTTAAACAGGACCAGTCCTCTTGATCCAGTTTGTCTGTTCTGCTTATTTAGAAGTCAAATTAGATGAGGACTTGTCTTCACTTCTTTCGTAATCCCATTATTAAAAAACAACACGTTTAACTGCTGATGTTTGTCTCCTCTCACTCTCTTTTACAGCCTCATCCAAATGTCAAGCCCATGGCGTACGCTAACACGCTAATGCAGTTGGGGATGATGTAGAGGCCCACCTAATCTGTCTGTGACACTGACGACCTCCCATCTGACCTGAACCATCCCACCTCACTCCCTCCCGTGCTCGGACATGCTCTCGTTCATGCTTAGCCTAAGGGGATCCCTCTCCCCGACAAACTTCCACTAGTTGTACGCAGAAAGCACGCGGTGTAGTTGAGATGGGAAGAGATCACGTACACCAGCCCAGTTCAGAACTGGGTATGTTCCTTCATGTTTATTGCTCAAAACTGGAAAAATCCCCTTTCCATTGTCCATTTACCCACTCCATATTTGTCCCATCACTGGGTAGAAACCAGCCCTGAGAATTTCAGATGGAGCTGCTTGGTTTTTAAATGTCGGATGTACTTTTGACAGATGGGATGAAATAGCTGGTATGTACCAAAGATTTGTAATGAAAATGATTGTTCAGTTTTTACAAGGATCATCTTGTGACTCTGAAGCCTAGCATTGTACTGTTGGCCTGTGTACACAGCTTAGAGCATTGTAAACTGGCTTAGGAGCAGCATGTCTATCAGTGTTAATAATAATGATAATAATAATAATAAAAAAAGAATAAATAACTGACATGTTGTGGCGTACAACATGTCAGTTATTATTTTATTTCATTTTACAGGAATACAAAATATGGTTACATGTATCATCCCAGTCCCCAAAAATAGATCGATTGTTTCTGGATACACTCTTAAAGGTGCTGTTTGCCATTAGTGGTGTATTTACTTGGTTCGGTCATGTAGCTGGTAACATTTATTTTGCACTGCTTCCCATTGAGGAAGATACTGCTGCTCTCCATGTTTTCATCCTTGACAGTCATTGTGCCGCTCACCTGGCAGCTCCCGCACAGTCTACTCTCCAAACTAGCTTTGGTGTAAGGCAAACACTGATGGCACTCTAGTCTCCAATACGTGTTTGATTACTGGTGACCTATTACCCCCCCATCTGTGGATTTCTTCTTCAGTACTCAGACGTCCGAAATGCAATCCTGTCTTGAAACGCACAGCTGCATTGTCCAGTGGCCCTCAACTTTTTAGATAAAGAAATACACTAACGTGTATGTATATATACTGTATCATTTAAAGATTCCGTGTAATGTTTGGAGAAAATTATTGAATAAAAAAATGCAGTCCAGTGATTTTAGACACAAGCTGGTATCTTATTTTATGTCAGTTAAGATTGTCTACGCTTGTTTTGGGGTTTCAATAACATGATGTCAAGATGTTTAAAGGTCCACTGTGTAGGATTTAGTGGCACCTAGCAGTGAAGCTGAAGATTGCATCGAATGAATACTCACCCACCCTCACATATTTTTCCAAGCATGTAGGAAAAACTGGGGGTGTGGTCGAATAGTCTATTTTGCTTAACGCCATGAAAAGAGCTGTTCGAATGATCTAACTGTTAAGGAAAGGAGCTTCACTGCTTCCTTTATTATCTCCTTTAGCATAGGATACACCAGACCATCCTTTATGAAAGGAAAGGAGGTAATGTCGTCTTACAATTCCTTGCAGCAGCAACAAACAAAAAAAAAATCAATGCACTGTTTGGTCATTCACAACCAGACATTTAAAAAATGTATTCCAGTATTCCTTTATCATTTTAATTATTTATTCACAATGAAGTCATATTTTCAACAGGTTGTCCACGATTATATATCCTGCATGAAACAACACGGTCACAGCGTGCAGGGAGAAGTATCTCCAGTGCACGTTTTGTAGTCCATCTTCTGAACATTGTAGTTTTACCACAGATCATATCAATAACATCCGCTGTGGCGTAACTGTTATGGAATTTTCTATCCTTAGTTTACAAAAGGTCACGTGTGGGCCTTGAGGTCCTCGGCAGTATTAATTGCTTGGCTTTGACTGGGTGCCAGTCTATCTCAACACTGTGGTGTCCAGGGTCACAGAGACCTATTGCTGCCTTCATAGACATAATAGATAGCTTGCCGTTGACGTTCCAATCTGCGTAAACATACATCTGTGTCTCCAGACTAGAATATGCTGACAATAACACAAACATTCTCTTTGAGTAATTCTGGGCGTGTAGTATTTGTGCTGTTATCTTGGGGTTTAAAGTCGATCCACTAGCACAAGTTCGGCAGAACGTGAGACCGACTCAGGCACTTCTGATGAACTTTGAGAGTGTCTCTAATTCTCCTTGGCCAAGCGTCAATAAATAATCAGAGGCTCCTGAACACTTTCTTCCTTCCTGACCTCACCATTGACCTTTGACTTCAAGAATTTCTCTAGAACAATAATGACTATTGTAAGTGCAGTCGGATTCTCGGAACACCGTGGCTGTCGAGCAGTGATGCGCGGGTCCATGTTTGATCAACCTGCGCCGACCGACGTTTTAAACTAATCCGCCCGAACTCGGACCGCAGCAAATAATTGTGAAATATTGTACCCAACCCGCTTCCTGACCCGCATTTTAAAAAGTAGTCTATACTCTTGATGAACTTCGTAGCGTCATCGGGCTACATAAAACCGGCATTACTGAGTTATTATATTCATTTAAAAGTAGCCTATTAAAATGTGGTTTCTTCACGCCAGTTATTCAGCCAATACTCTGTGTATTTCACAGAAAATTTTGTCTACTACCATAAATTACAAAACTCTACTCGGCATCTTTATTTCAAATGACCCGACCGAAATATTGTTTGGTGACACCCGCTCAATTTGGATCAACCCGCACTGCTGTCGAGGTCAAGGAAAAGTGGTTAGGAAAGGATTTTTTTCTGACTGTTCGGCTGTGAACTTCACATAAAAAGCAAAAGGTCACATCTGAAGTTTGTCTGTCTGGGCTACTGTCCGTTCAAGATGGTGGACTCCGTGTGAGAGGACCCTCGCTGTGGATACAGAGCTCGTTCAGCTAAATCATAACGAATCATATTTTCAGGCGATTAGACACTAATGAAAACACACTAATGAAGATTTTGTTATTAGATAATACTGAATCTTTAATAAATGACGTAAACACGTGGCTTCTTCCTTATTTGGGTAGCGCGTGGTCGCGTTTGTTGGACGTCACGAGCCTCAAACAGCTGATCGTCAGTCGTCAACTATGCGCCACGAGCTGACAACACAGCAGCACGAGCTTCACCTTGTTGTGAACCCAGCTGGACACGAGCGCAACATCCGCGAGGACACCGACACCGACCCCGACCCGACCCGACCGACATGCCGAAGTACTGCTCGGTACCGAACTGCAGGAACGACTCCGGGAGCGCGAGCGACAGGAAGAGCTTCTACAAGTGAGTTCAACCAGCGCGAGCGCATGAAGTGCAGGTGTGCGCGCGTGACGAGTCAGGTTTAACTACTGTACTCATGAAGTACCAGCGTGTACTCATGAAGTACCAGCGTGTACTCATGAAGTACCAGCATGTACTTAAGCGTGTACTCATGAAGTACCAGCGTGTACTCATGAAGTACCAGCGTGTACTCATGAAGTATCAGTGTGTACTCATGAAGTATCATGAAGTACCAGTGTGTACTCATGAAGTACCAGCGTGTACTCATGAAGTATCATGAAGTACCAGCGTGTACTCATGAAGTATCATGAAGTATCAGCGTGTACTCATGAAGTATCAGCGTGTACTCAAGCGTGTATTCATGAAGTACCAGCGTGTACTCATGAAGTACCAGCGTGTACTCATGAAGTATCATGAAGTACCAGCGTGTACTCATGAAGTATCAGCGTGTACTCAAGCGTGTACTCATGAAGTACCAGCGTGTACTCATGAAGTACCAGCGTGTACTCATGAAGTATCAACGTGTACTCATGAAGTATCAGCGTGTACTCAAGCGTGTACTCACGAAGTATCAGTGTGTACTCATGAAGTATCATGAAGTATCAGCATGTACTCATGAAGTATCAGCGTGTACTCTCGAAGTATCAGCGTGTACTTATGAAGTATCATGAAGTATCAGCGTGTACTCATGAAGTATCAGTGTGTACTCATGAAGTATCAGCATGTACTCAAGCGTGTACTCACGAAGTACCAGCGTGTACTTATGAAGTATCATGAAGTATCAGCGTGTACTCATGAAGTATCATGAAGTATCAGCGTGTACTCATGAAGTATCAGCGTGTACTCATGAAGTATCAGCGTGTACTCATGAAGTATCATGAAGTACCAGCATGTACTCATGAAGTATCATGAAGTACCAGCGTGTACTCATGAAGTACCAGTGTGTACTCATAAAGTACCATGAAGTATCAGTGTGTACTCATGAAGTATCATGAAGTACCAGCGTGTACTCATGAAGTACCAGCGTGTACTCATGAAGTATCATCATGTACTTAAGCATGTACTCATGAAGTACCATGAAGTATCAGCATGTACGCATGAAGTACCAGCGTGTACTCATGAAGTACCAGCGTGTACTCATGAAGTACCAGCGTGTACTCATGAAGTATCATGAAGTACCAGCGTGTACTCATGAAGTACCATGAAGTATCAGCATGTACGCAAGAAGTACCAGCGTGTACTCATGAAGTACCAGCGTGTACTCATGAAGTATCATGAAGTACCAGTGTGTACTCATGAAGTACCAGTGACTGTCGATGTGTTTTACTGCATACTATCAGGAGGAGAAACTCTTTTATTGCTCAGGTGTGTGTACACACATGAGGAGTTTGAACCTGGAGTACACGCACAGATAAAAACACAAATACAGCTAAAAAACAACAAGCCTGACAGACAAACATATGTACAGATGAAAAACATTAATATGTATGTCTGTATAAATAAATTTCACAAACAAAGGTCACCAAATCTATTTCATTTTCATTTTTCTGTTCACACAGAATATTAGAAACGTCTGTCACTGACTGCAGCCTCAGGAATCAGCAGAGCTGGTTCGATTACACTGCACAGCCAAAAAGTGACGAGTCATCAGTCACCTGATCGCATTCTCACTTCTGATGCTCTGATTTCCAGCGTATGAGGCAGTTTTTTATAAGATATCGACTTTACTGCCAGCTGCTCTGTTCCAGGTTCCCTCTGCAGGACGCGGCCCGGCTGCAGCAGTGGCTGAGGAACATGGGTCGTGAGAACTGGACTCCCTCTCGACACCAGTACATCTGCCACGAACACTTTGCACCCTCGTGCTTTAAGGTGCGATGGGGCATCCGTTACCTGGAGAGCGATGCCGTGCCCACAGTCTTCCAGGAGGCCGAGGTAATACACGGATTATTTGAGTGTTTCTCCTCCTTGATCGTTTTCTCATATTACAAAATTCTGATGAGGTTTCTGAAGTTGTATCTTTCTCGACTTTCTTCTTTCTTCTGTCTAGAAACGGAAAGCCGCTGATCACGCCGAGAAGAAGCCCAAGCGTCTTCGAGTTAACGGTAACGAAAGCGTAACGGATGACAGGTCGGTGACTGTTGCTGCTGCTGCTGCTGAGACGGAGAGCACGTTGCACACGGTGCACCTGTATGAAATCACTGTCGACCCATTGCAGCAGGCGGAAACCGGTCTGCAGGAGTCGAGCGATGTCGGTGTATCGGACCGTTCTCTCCAGACTGACATAAACTCGCTGGCATCAGTGGACGGATTCGAAACGGGGACGAATTTCCCTTTAACTTTACTCCAGACGGTGAATGATCTAAGCGGTGGCGGCGAGAATACAGAGGTGGTGGTGATGTCTGAATGCCCGGCCGGCGAGGGGCAAGATGAGCTTGTGAACAGAATCACTGCTGCCATCCTGACTCAGGGCCGCGGGCTGCTCGTGAACGACTCCGCGCTTGGCTGCGCAGACGAAGCCGTGGCTTCTCTCTGCGTTGAAGATGTGACTTATACCACGGAGGAATTCTCAAATGTCCACGAAGGCCAGGAGACTCAAGCCATCGCCTACTTCGAGACGATACCCAGCGTTCTCCCCGGCGAAACCTCGACTCAGCTCAGCTACACTCCCGATACCGTGCTGTCGTCCGCCCTGAGCTCCAAACCTATCACATCTACTCTGCCTATAGTGTCCAAACATGTGCCACCGTCCCCAACGTCCCTGGTCCTCACTGTGGAAAGGCTGGACAGAGACGACGGAGAGGGAGATGACGGCCAGTCAGACGATGACGGTGGCATAGAACAGCAGGATCGGCAGCTGGAGGAGCACTGGTGAGCTTGGTTTGTTTCAGAAAATAATTAACACCAAAGGTGAATCATCAACATTGTATCGCTGTGTTTCCTACACGAACAGCTACCACAAGAACAGCCTGAGCAAAGAGCAGCTGGAGGCGATCGTGGCTGAGCTGCAGAAGAAGGTGAAAGTGCTGCAGCAGCGGCACCGCCGACACCTGGAGAAACTTCTGGGCCTGGAGAACACGGTCAGCCAGCTGAGACAAAGCAACCTGCTGAATGAAGAGCGACTGCAGCTGCTCGAGAGGGTGAAATGTTTAGATTTATTTATTTAAGTTTCTTTTAGCTGCAACCCTCAGAGCTCAGCCACTGAGTGTTTGTCGTGTGCTCTCCCTCAGGCTTACATACAGACCAGTGCAGCCGTGTCAGACGTCGGCGAGACCGTGGCGATCATCTACGAAGAGGACGATGCTGCATACCTGTACACTCCACTGAACAACGCCGAGGAGAAACTGTGAAGCCCGATCCGTGCGTCCGTCTGCTGCCCACTGTGCCAAAAAAGTGACATGGCAAATACTACCTGACGCGTGTTGTTTTATTTTTAGTTTTCCTTTTAACGAAATAAGACCTGTGAAACGTGGCGGTGTGTTATATCTGCAGTGAGCTTTGCACAACTATGAATGAGCAATATGGGACAATGTTGAATGTAGTTTGTTTTTTTTATGGTTTCCACCCCCCCTCCCCTTCTTTCTTTCTTTCAACCACTTTTCCTTTGACTTGAAGTATTTTTGTTAGTAATAATGTACATATCAAATTAAAAATAACTTCCATAATATTTAGGGCTGTGCTTCATTCTTCATAAAATAATGTTTTGTACATTTTCGTCTTCAGTAGCAGCAACAAAGGCGATCAGTGTTCACAGTAATCAACCTGTTGAATGACCAGTTCATCAGGTTTGGACTCGTATGTCCAAACAATACGGAGTGATTTGATGTCTGAGGGTGGTGTCAAATAATTTAGCCTTGAGTTTCTGAATGAAATATGAAAGCACACCAGCAGGAGTTGTGTGGACACATTTCTTTTTTTCCTTCGTAGTATGTTTTTATTCAAGAAATCCTGAAACTCAAGGAGGAACAGTCCCATAGTTTTACAGAAAGGACCCTAATGTGTGCATTATCTGGATAACTGTACCTGTAACGTGCATGCTCACGATGTATTTCCCTTTGCAAAGTTATCCAGATTCAGAAAAAGGAGATCTGTGAGTGCTTTCCTACGTGTGGACTCTCTTTCCAGCAGATGGCAGTAGATGCAGCTGTTTGATGGGGGAAGTTAAACACATGAAAAGAGGCAGATCAGCCTTTAACACAAGTCTTTCTGTTATAATGCACCTGCCTGATTATCATTGGAGAAAGAAAGAAGGAACTCTGTTTAGACTCTTTCTGTCTTCATAAATGGACTGACTTCAGGGAGGTGGCGGTGTTTATTGGTGTCTGAAACTCTTGATAAACAAACTGAACCAAAAACGCAATTATACGATTGAAAATTAATATCTCAAAGTGTGCTGAGAGGAGTGGAATGACGAAGCAGTATTTTTTCTGGGACGGATAATAAAAACTAACAGTAGGCATGGGGACGCCGTAGATGAGTGCATGGGGATTGTTTTTTCTCCGAAAAAGAATACCAACATTAAAATGTTCTGGCACATTTTCTTTTCAACACAAAATAATTTCAGAGGTAGAAAATGAAACATGCTGCTTCCTCCACGGGAATAAAATCAGAGAGGATAGAGAGTCCTGTCTCATTTACATTCTCCTCATCTGTTCCCTTTGACAGGAGTGATCAGAGATCACAGTCAGCTACATCCACTCGGTCTGTGCTTTAAGATCCTTCAACAGGGTTGACGAAATTCTCCATACTTGAGTCCAGGTCCTTCAGCTGATGGACTGTCTCCACACACTGAATCTGTTTCTTATCCTGTGTCACGGTCAACAGTAGCTTTCACCGCTCTTCTCATTTCCTCCTCCATCATCCTGTCTAAGAGCAGAGATGCAGCAGTAGGTCTTCGGCTGTGTGGCCTCCAGCTGGTCCTGGTGGGTGCAGGGCTGAGGAACGAGGAGCTTGGTGTGAAGAGGACCAGAGGGGTCAGGCGGCGGGGCAGAGAGGCAGTTGTTCTCCAGGCGATGGGCGGGCGGCAGACGGGGTGAAGGATGTTGGCACTGGATGGGTAGTGGCATGCTGGTACCAACCTGCATCATGATTTATGCACAACATCAAGAAGTTTAAGTGTAGACGACCTTTTAACTGCTTATTTATCAGATACATCACTTTAAGAACAAAAATAGCTTTAAGATTTTGATCTGTCCTTGTAATCCTCAGTCTATTTCTAATTATAACCGACCTCAACCACCCTCTGAATCATCGAAGCAACTCCTAAAATCTACTAAGGAAAAAAAGGCTTGTCCAGGATTTCATACATCTGAGTACATCACTAATAAAAACACAGTTTCCATGCTTTTACTGCTCTTCAATCAAAAGCTTTTCTCTCAGCCACAGAATAAATTCACAGCACGAGGCTCCACCTGTGGCGTGTTGCTGCCAGTGTTTCTCAGGTCTTCCAGGTCGGTCATCCCCAGCTTCCACCTCTGCCATTTCTTCTTTATCTCTGCCTGCACCTGCAAACAAAGGACGAGTTAGAGCGGGAGAAGGAAGAGATACGTTATTGATGAGGTCAATTTATCGACTGGAGACGAGATGAGAAACAGATGTAGGAAGAGGCAGTGCCTGCATCTACACTCACACATCGACACACCACCTACCTCCTTGTTGACAAAACAGTAGAGGATGGCAACAAGTAAACCCTGTGAAGAGGAGAAATCTCTTTAATGTTGAACCATGAGATATATTTTATCCAGAAAGGTCTTGAGTGCATTCAGTCCTGACTGTACCTGGAAAGAGTTCAGGAAGAGTTCGAAAAAGAGACTGACATCATTGAGGACGCCGTCTGTGGGCTCCTCTGTCAACACTGCGAAGACCACTTCATGGATGCCCAGCAGAGGGATCAGGGTCAAGGTGGATTTGGCCAGTCTGGAGAGAGAAGTACAAGACAGGAGTCATTCTAGATGCAGAAATACTGGAATGGAGCGCTGCCCTCAGATCTCAGATCTATTTAGTGTATTAAGGCACTTCGGCACAAACTCAGCTGCTGAAGCTCTGACCAGGGACGAGTCCTCCAGCAGAGCATCGTGGGAGATAAGACTGTGGCTCTGCTTGATGGAAACTTCCTGTAAATCAGTCCATTTGTGTCAGATATCCATCTGCTCGTGAAGCTGATCTGCTTCTTCTCCTATCTGAGTTTCTAAAAGCCTGCGACCTGAACTCACTGACATTGAGCTGTGTTTTCTGATGAGTGCTCATTTCATAGTCTATTGCATATTAATGTATAATATATTACACGTCTTCTGTCTTTAAGACAGCTGAGGTGAGCTTCCCTTGAAGGGACAGTGGAGCAGAGTGATAACGCAGTGTTTCCCTGGCATTCAAACTCTGAAATAATAAAAATGACAGATTGTCCAGAGGCCTTGAAGCAAAAAGGAAAGTTTGTTTCCTCTCCTGTGTTTATGTGACTTAAGAACAGGTGAAAAAGTAAATTCAAATGTGTGTTTCATTGGTGAAGCAGGTCAGAGAAAATGTTTTTTTTGTGTATATTGTTGTAATGCTCATTCCATCCACAAGGGGCTAAAGTGCACCACTATCTCCTCCTGCAGCTGAGATGAGTATTACAAAAGTTTCTAATCACCAGTTCATGAGTCATAAACACAGGAGAGACACAATTTAGTGATGCAGTTGAAGATGTTTGAAGAGAAACTCCGCCGACACTGTCTTAGTTGTATATAACAAATTTATTACAATAAGTTCAGCATCGTAACAAGTAAAACGTTACTTGGAGAGCCCCTGGCCGAATGATGAGACCCTCCTGATCTATGCGGGACAAGCTACTTATATATAGTAGGTTATACTCCCAAAACATACAATTAAAATAACTCGAGTCAGAGGGACAGATCGTTAAGAGAAATTTCCTTTCCCAGGATAGTCCTCCTTTGACCTGACCCCTTATCTATCCAGTTAAAAGAAATCATATTCTACATCACATCTACACATCTGACAGCGGCGCCAAGATAGTATTATGCACCTATGTGCAGACACCTCATAGATAATTAGACACAAACAGGGACCAAAGTGAGCTGGAACGATCTGGATCTGGGTTTTGTCTCGTCTCTCGACTCCCTTCATAGTTTTAGCTAACTGAAATGGTTACACCAGACCCCCACCTGCCAAATCACACGTACATAATAATGCATACAGAAGTCATTTAAAGTCTGACTGACTTCCAGTCAAACATTAGAAAGTCATGTCAAGATATCAAAGTGCAGACACGGGCTCTGTGCACCTCCTCTAATATTAATTCTGCTTTGATCCTTTAATGCTTCAGTACAGATTTCTCATGCTACTGGTCCCACAATGTTCACCACCGTCACCATGTTACTGACTTGACCTGAAAACCATTAGTCTAATTGCTGTATTCCCCATTGTCTGTCTGTTTCCTTAAGCGTTTTTTTCACGGGAGGTGAATAAAACTTTAGAACAGCCACATGTCGACACGTCTTACCTGAATTTATAGTCTGTGTATCTCATCTGATGGGCTTTCAGCTTGGACACAAGAATGTGGATGATGCGGATAAAGATGAAGAAGTTCACCTGAAGAGATAAAAAAAAAAAAATCCTCAGTGATACAAACCGGTCTATAAAATTATTTAGTGCATCGGAGAAGAGGCAGGGAGTCAAACACCATGCAGAGAAGATGAAAAACATCACGTAAATCACAAGGAGCTGTGATGTTTCTGTTCCGTGTTTGTACTGGTTTAATAGGATCTGAAACACAGACAGTGTTTCTACTTGTGTGTGTGTGTACATTACCAGAATGGCGAGCAGGATGGGAGCGCGGATTATCCACCAGTGCCCTTTGTTCTCATTTATCTCCCAACACCTACGAGCAAGAGAAGACATGGGTGAAGTGGTTTTCCACTCTCATCATCTGTGGTGCGAGAAAAAATGATGCACACAAATGAAGCGAACATGCCTCACCTCGTGTTCTCAAAGAGATAACGTACAATGATCCAAGGAATCACAAATAACACCGGTGTGCCTGACGGAAAAAACAGACACAGCAGTTTAATTCATTTATACACAACGTGAACTATTTCTTTTAGTTTATCTCTGGTGTGTGTGTGTGTGTGTGTGTGTGTGTGTGTGTGTACCCCAGCCGATGAGTAGGTATACATAGAAGTGGCGGTTTTCAGAAAACACCGCCAGCACCAGCAGTTTGTGTAGATAGAGGCCTTCCACCAACAGCCAATAGTAGTTAGCTCCCACACAGTACTGCATCAGCACCTGAGCCACGTGGCAGCCTGACATCGCCTAATGTGTGTGTGTGTGTGTGTGTGTGTGTGATGGAGGAGACAACAGGGTCTTTAAAAAGGTTAGAAGTAACACGATTTCTGTGTTTTAATGCTCTGCTTAAAGGACCAGTGTGTCGGATTTAGTCTCATCTCGCCGTGCTTCACACACAGAAAGAGCAAAAATGCATTTTATCCTCCTACTAAATCTGACACGCTTGGACCTTCAACCTCAGTTTCTTCTGCGTGTGTCCCAACCTGACCAACGTCTGAGATGTTCCTGTCGTGTTTGAACTCGGTGTCGCGGCTCAGCAGAGCGTCTCTGGTCAGGATGGAAGCCGCTCGCAGAATGAACGACGCAAACAGGTTGATGTGGATGTAGTTTCTGGTGCAGTGCAACTTCCTGCAGACATCACGCATATCAGAAGAGTGTTTTTATATTCAGTCAGACTGCAAAATATGCGACACACACACACTGGGTGAAATTGCATGCAGTGTGTGTCTCAACATTAGCTGAGTTAATCTGAGGTCTGTTCATCTTTGCACCATTTGTCATGGTTAGTGCTTGTTGCTGTGATGTTTCTCATATCATTTAGTTTAAGACAACAAACAGCATCAGGAGCAGAGGTCTGAATTAACATTCTTTGAAAGAAATAACTGCATGACGCAATGTTTAAAGACTGTACATAAACATACTGCTTGTGGAGATGGAGAGAAACATAATTCTTTACAGTAAATGATCAGAAAACAAACAAAGAACCAAAAACATCGACATAAAAACAGGAAAACAGACTGTACAGATGTGGGGCTTACCTGAAGAACAGCAGAATAACGAGAGCCAGAGAGAGACTGGCCAGACTGAGGCAGTAACCGACCGTGTACATGACTCTGAAGTGGGCTAAGATCACCATCCGTCTCTCCTGCAAGCATCCAACCAAAATACAAACGTGGGTTCATGCATTTTTTTAAACTTTCACTCCTTTCTCCTGAAGTGTGAGTGTGTACCTGAGCTATGTGCATGCTGTTGTCGCGGTCACACTGCGAATGGTCCCTCCAGGTGCGGCTGGAGTTGCTGGTGGCCCACTGACCATCAGGACCGCATTCCCTCAACACAAAGCCGTCACGCACTACACAAACACACACACACCTATGATCACATAGAATACACACAAAGTGAGAATAATGCATGTGTGTGTGTGTGTGCATTCCTTACCTTGGTTGTACCAGGGCAGGTACCAGGGGCAGGGCACCTTGACTGTAGAGTTCGGTTTCCCATCTGACCAGCAGGCGTACATGTCAAACATCCGACTGCAGGTCGCTCCTGAGAGGAGAGACGACAGTGTGTTTTAACACGTGCAGACACTGAAGTTAAGGATACAGGTGGAGATGACTTTTCAGTTTCAAAATAATGTGCATGCTTGTGTGTGTTACCTTCAGGCCTGGGATCAGTGCTCATGCTGATCAGACATTCATTCCTGTAGCGGTTCCATTCAGCCACCGTGTCCGTTACAGTCCCCCCTGACACACACTACACACACACACACACACACACACGCAAACATTAATTCGACAAACCAGTCAATGGAGAACAGAGAGAGGATGAAAGCGTACCATGGTGTGTTGTATTGGACTACATTATATGACATTCCTAGGTGTACTACATAAACTGGCATGTCTGTGAAACGTCTCTCTGTAGGCACGTACCAGAGTCCTGTAGAGGAGGAGGAAGATGAGGAATGTATCAGAGGTCTTCATCACTCGGAGGTGTGCCAGGGTGGCCACCGGGAGGATTTAGAGGCATCACAAGGTCACTTGTGGCATTTATCATTTGTCATCTTCAATGCAACAAGCTGCAAAGAAAACAGTCCACATATATATTATTTTCTTGTCCTCTTGTGATTATTAATATATTAATTAGATTAACTAAATGTATGAATCGAAGATGATGAATGTCCAAAATACAGTTCGTTATAGTCACTGTGTTTCTGTGGCTGTCTGTCTACATTTGTGGATGCGTAGAATAATTTGTAAAAAGTGTTTCACGGTTGTAGTCAATGACATCACTGTACTGAAAACACTTTCCTCTCTGTGTAACTTGAGCCTGATTAGTTGATGTACTTTCCAGCCATCAGGGCATACAGCACGAAAGACTGCCGAGTCCTCCTGTCAGCTAACGTCACTGACCAGGCTGACATGTGACACGAGGAGGGAGAGGATGGAGCCCAGTGTGAGCTATAAGATACTAACACATCTTAATCACAGCGAGCCATAAGCCAGAGTCTGTATGTGTACTGGTATTAGGAAAACCTCCTGTACTGTAAATCCAGTGACCCCAGTGACACACAGACCGAGTCAAAACAAAGACCAAGGCAGTCGCTAATATTTGCCAAGTCTCTTCGAGTTTACATACTGCTGTGTGTTTTCATTTGGAGGCTGTTTTATAAGAGAATAACTCATTTCTGATGAGATACACAAACAGCTTCCACTTAAAAATAAAGTGTAGTAATCTGTGCCACAGTTTCACATTTAGGAATGTATACAGTACATATAATCATCTTTTGATCGAGTTATCAAGATATCCATACAGAGTTTTAATGTTAAATAGATCATGGTGGTAAAAATGATTCAGGAGAGGAAGGGGAAGGAGGAACAGAGTGGTAAATAAGTCGAAACCTGCTGCCGGATAAGAAGTGTCTGTATACAGTGAGCCGCACGACAGTGTATTCTGCAGTTTTGCCTGGAGCTCATGTACCAGGAAGACAAACAACTGTAGAAAGAAGGACTTCATTTGTCATGCATGATTCGAATCCACAATATTTACTTCTACATGCATGGGCGAATACTTTTATTGCCTGTATGGTATTTATTTCCTCTACCTGTGCGTGTGGGATGGGTCTGCTGTATCCATAGTCAGCCAAGAACAAGGGGCATGTTTCATTTTTTGACCCACACTTACACAGCATAGGACAGATGTGAAGTACAGTGCTGAAGCGTATAGTACTGTGTGTTTTTTACAGTCTAACTATATGAAACTAGATTTTAAAGTCAAGTCAAGTCATTCTCAAACAAACTGGAGATTATAACGACACATTCCCGAGTAAAAGATTCCTAAATCCACACAGCGTTTCTAATATTACAACAGAGCTGCTCAGTGTGTTCATTATATATGTACAGTGGAGTCCAGCAGGAGCGAGACCAGAGTCCACAAGTTGTGAGAGTTGTAAAAATGAACATGCAGCCGTCTTCTTGCATCTCCACTCTAATTAAATAGACGCGCACACAGTAACAAATGACGTCTAACCGCCTCTGTTTAAACTCACAGGTCAAAGTGTTTCAGTTTGTTTCCTCATAAATGAGACGACTCCCTCCACATTAGCCATCGCTGACACGTTACATGGGGAGAAAAGCGTTGAAGAGTTGATGACAGTCATTACTTGACTGACAGAGAACAGTGCTGATGACATTTTGGCAGACTGTAACGACGAGGGGGAATCATCTTTGGATTAGAAACAGGAACTAACGTGTCAGATATCTATGATGTGCAGCAGCCACTGTAGTTTATCTGAAAGAGTCACAGGTGAGCAGCGAGAAGGGCGTCAGCTACGGAGTTAACCAACATGAAATCGAAAGAAAAGAACATCATGCAGGCGCTCCCTGCGTTTGAATCACAAACATCCAAACGATCTTTCTTAATAAGAAGTCATCCCAACCCCCACTGCACCAAAGTTCAGAAAGTTTCCTTTCTTTGTCAGCACGGTAACTCTGCAGGTTTAGAAACGATGAAGTGCTCAGGTGAGTTTCAAGCCTGCGTAATAATGAATTAACATGATTTAAATAAAGTAAACTAACACATTTGTATACTGTATACTGCATGGCTGTGTTTGGCTTTGTGCCCATATGGTGTCTGTCGCTGCTGTACGGTGGTACTGATGCTGTATTGTCTCCGGTTGTGTCTTCTGTCTTGAAGACTTTCTTGTCTTATCGTCTCCGTTCTTTACATTTCACACACTTTACTGCTTTCTCATCTCGCCACAGCACTGCAGTCTGCTTTTCTGTTGAAACTTGGAAATCCAATTTTTGAATTACACAGTGCTGATACTTGCATGCACACACACACACAAATACCCACTGAGAAGCAAGGCAGTGTTTCACTGCTTTTAGTCTCTAAAAGACATGTGGCACAGCTGGAGCTTCCTGTGGCACATATACGGAAATATATAGATATACAGACACATACATGCGCAGGATAACACTGCAGCCATCAGGTAGTCAGGTGTGTGTTGTAACAATAGCTTTCCTAGATAATTAAGCCCCACACCACAGGGCTGCATGTAGACATTCACGCCACTATAACTCAGTGATCAGCTCCCACTTTAAACTGATGCTGTGACAGACCTTCACAGTAATGACTGTGAATTCTTTCTTCATTGTTTTTAACATTCAAACATGCATCAAACAGACATCTTTAAATGGGATAATAGTGTTTGTTCCTCACTGATAACCTAAAAAAGTTCACAGTGATGACTTAAAATACCTTCATTTATTACCTGATGGTCATTCATTCAGCAGTGAGTCCACCACACTGACAACTTTTAAAAAAAACACATTTGTTCATTGTGAAACTATCAAACTGTTTCTATAAACTGAAAACAAAAGGTTTGTAGCCACAGATACACATATTTCTGCTTGTTTACATTTGTTTCTGTCTCTTCCATTCATCACCACTGGCCATATTATCATGCTATAATAAACAATTACAACCAAACCAACCAAACACCGGCTGTAAAATCAGAAAGCATGCCTCACCTTCACAGATGTCATGTCCTCACTGTCAAAGTCTGCAAACAAACCCAAGTCTGCGTCTCAGGACTGAAGGCAACAATCACATAATGTGATCACTGAGCTCTCTCTCTCTCTCTCTCCCTCTCTCTCTCTCACCCTAAATGACGGTGTGTTTATGTTTTTATCCTCAGGCTATATTTGAATTCAATTTAATATTTATCGATCACTGAGTCTCAGCTGTTTCACCACTTCTAATAATAATAATCAAGAAAATAGAGACGTGGCACGTGCCTATTATAAAAAAACTAATGTTACAATGTTTGCAGCAATTAGTAACCGGAAAGTGATTCATTAATTTAATCGAGGCTTATTGTCTGGCTGCATTAATCACCATGTTTACACTAAACTAAGAGAACTTTATTCCTCTTCATGTACAAAATGTAGCATCCTATAATCTATAACTAGTATGACAAACATATAAATGAATCACACTGTGAATGATTGTTCATAATGGTTTGCTGTCACCGATGATAGTGTGACTGGAGTCTTATAATGACAAATGTAGTAGCCGAATGAGGCCGGTTCAAAACAAAGACTCTTGTTTGAATTTGAAACACCTCGGTGACTTCTGACAACATGAATTTAAAACTCAAACAAACTGAGACGTGTAAACATTTATTTTTATTTTACTGAGGCCCGAGGCCATGAAACAAGGTGAGATTCAGGGGAAGAAAGGAAACAACAAGGAAGGAAAACATCGCTTTGTTGGCTGTAGATTCATCACATAAAATATTTCTTTTTGCCACAGTGATGATGATGTGTAATGAATGATCAAACCGAACATCTGTTTGTTTCTTTAAAGCTCTAAATCAGCCAGTTTGTTAGATATATAACTCTGTGGTGTAAATTTGACTTGACTCCTCTGCTGCAGCATCTTCACATCACGAAACAGAAAACACAAAACGCTCTCTGTCTGACTCGAACACGTCAGTGCAAACACTGTTCAGTCACACCCTTTTCCCGTCAAAACATTGCATCAACCATACACCGATACCGGAAGTACATAGTGTCAGTACACACTAATGTCGACAGTTTGACAGTCGTTGTACTGTCGCTGAACTTCGTTGGACATCTTCCAAGTTTCTGGATCAAAATGTTTGACCTTTGGCACTGCGCTCGATCTTTTCTATGAGCTCAACCTTTGTGTGTTTGACTGGCAAACAAGAGCACTTACATTTACATCAGCTTGTCGTGCTTGTTTTACTGTTTGCTTTTGTGTCGTTTTCCCTTCCTGGCAGTGTCTTGGCTGGCTGTGCTGTGCTCAGCAACAACACACACCTGTGTCTTGTCCGGTGATTTTGACCTTCCTATTGTTTTTGACATCAACACTCATTCAGGTTTTCCCCTGTGTGCCTTCAGCCACCACCTCCAGCTTTTTGTGTTAATTCTCACGATAAACGTTTAAACAAATTGAAAGAATAGATAGACAAACGGCATGTTTACTCTTCCCTCAGGGATGTTTGTAGTGAGCTGCACCAAAAACTCCCGTCTCATTATGAGTGTGATGGATTACAAGGTGTTGTTTTGTCATCAGGGCATCGCTCATACACAGACTGAGACAATTCATCCTCATTAGAGGGGAACACAGCAGCTTCCCATCCAAAACTAAATGATTCATGATGAACACTTACTTGGCCCATATGCAAACACATGTCGTACAAATACTATCACCTCAAAATCACTTAACAGGTTCATCACAGGGATGACAGATAGAAACAAACAAGCCTCAACCTCTTAAAAACTTAAAAATAATAACAGCCCAGTGCCAAAAATGTGAGTCCAAGAGTTCAGACAGTGGCAGGAGCTTTCCCTTTCTGATGTATGACAGGTAATGAAGTGTACCTAACGATTACAGGTGGATATATAAACAGGATGATACGTAGAAAAGCTTTATTGCTACAGCTTATAGCTGCAGGTGTATAGTGACTTATTGTTACGTCTTGTGTTAAACACAGAACTAAAAGGTCCACTGTGTAAGATCCAGAGGTCTCTATTCACAAAATATGGAAGAACTTGGATAGAAGAATTTACATAATTTACTAAATTTGCGGCCATCATAGTTTCTTCTTCATGTTGGGAAGAAGAGGATGAGGCGGCGTGGTCGTAATGCAGCAACCACGCAGCTAGATGTCACTAAATCCCACAGAGCTGCCCTCTAATGCACAGCAGTTCTCCACCCTTTACACACACACACACACACACACACACACACACACACACACACACACACACACACACACACACACGCCAGCTTTTCGTTTTGCATCCATCTCACAGTGGCAGAGAGATGACAGTGATGAACGGAAATGACGAGAGAAGATGTTTATGCTCGGACAGCAGTCGTGGATTTGTCGTTTTTACGTCCCTGCACTCAGGCTCAATTTTAAGGCATGAAGATGAAATAACACTCCAAGAGAAACTGAATTATTAAAAGATGTGGATATGATGTACTCATGGCTTATCAAAATTATAAAGTAGAAGAATTAAAGATTCTTTTTAATACAAAAATGTGCTTAAAGTTCTTTCTATTATACATCCAAATGTACATTTAATGGCTCTCTTGAGCTCTCTGGATAAAATGTATTTATTCTTATTTAAAGGTAGAGCATACAGTGATACAGAGTACACAGTAAGTAAAGTGACAGTAAGATCATACACAGGGACACGATATTTTTATTCCTCTAATGATCCTTCTTAAAACTTTCAGTTCTTGGCACACATTTTCCGTTCTTAATGAAACAAATCTCCCAGACGCCGTTATTTTACATCACTTCAGAGGCCACACAAAAATGAACAGACCTTTGTCTCCCCGCGGTCATTACAAAGCCCTTTATGTGTTTGCTGACGTAATTAGAAGAGCTATTGTCTCACACTGATTAGTGCTCGGGGATTTTATCTTTTTTAAGTTTGCAGATGCAGAGCTCTAATTGTAGCATTTATTTATCTACATAAGCACGCTGCAAGATTTGTATGCAAAGTACTTAAGGTATACGTAATGTGCATACTGTGCAGTTGGTTATACACAAATCCTGCTCGCTGGTACTTGAAATGTACGTACGCAAAACTTTTCTACATGTTTCACTGTGTGTTTGTGTCATAAACCTGGGAACATATTCAGATATAAGCAGAAGAAATGAGCTGCTTGTTGTTTAGATCATTTGCTGTCTAATGTATTGTCTGATTACTACACATTTTCCTTTGGGGATCCATATTTCTTTTTTCTTTTTTAAACATATATTTATTGTTTTTTTAGTTACAACATCCCAAACACATGGCAGCACTAAAAACAGTAACTCAGAGTGTGAATGACACTGAATTGGTTGTGACTTTGGATGCCATCTAGTGGCTAGTTTGTTGAGAGCGAGGTAGTGTGAAAGGACTATTAAGCCTCATAAGCTCCACCTGTGCACCTCCTCACCTGTGCACCTCCTCACCTGTGCACCTCCTCACCTGTGCACCTCCTCACCTGTGCTCATCTCCATTGTCTTTTGTCTTTTCGGTTGGCGCAGTGTCTGTGCGGCTGTGTGTGGTTTTTGTGTGTTCGTTTGTTTAATCCATGGTGAGTAGGTTTTGTCTGAATTGTGTATTGTAATTATATACATTTTTTATGTTAGTCTGGTCTGTTTAAGTTTGTTTATTGTTATTAGGAGGCAGACGGTTCCCAGACGGCACCTTCAACGTTGTAGAAATACTAGCTCCCTTGGTATAGTGGAACGAGGTATGTGGACCTCAGTTTGTTTGTGATTTCCTTTGTCCTTGGGATGTTTGAATTTGTCTTGTTTGTGGGATGCCGCCTGCATTATTGAATGAGTTTTAACATTAATTGTGACTATTGGCAGTAGTCGAGTTGTAAAATGAAACCAGGGGGGATGGTGACATTTTTCATTTATGTGACATATTTTCCAGCAGGGGGGTCTGGGGGTCCTCCCCCAGAAAATTTTGTATTTCTTAGATGCAATTTCCTGCATTCTAGTCAATTTTAGGGTGACTTGCTAGACATGGCAAATCCTAAATCCCATCTGATTCATAGCTTGCATTCTCAGTTGCATGGCCTGCACAAGACAATACTATTTATCGGAAAGAAACAATAACCACTTAACTATGGACATCATGTCATTCACATCTTTTTTAAACATATTTGTAAAAACATTTTAAATATCTTTATTTGTGAATGTGCTCAAATATTTTTTTAAACACAACTTTGTGTATGTTTTTAACATCTTTGTGTGTTTTTAAACATATTTAAATACATTTAAACACATTTTTGTTAAAAAACATCTTCACTTAAAAAAACACAATTTAAGGAGGAGGAAAGAAGACTTCGAGTTTTAAGACGACGCGATGTTTGAAACAAGCGGTATTAAAGAATATGAAGCAGCAGGTAGCAGCTACAGAGTGTGGATGATTGACACCTGTCACCTGTCGACCAATCAGAGTCAGGAGAATCTATTAGTACCGCCCACATTCACCTTTGACCCGATCCAGAATGAAGTAAACCCAAAGGCAAGCAAGAGGTCTCACTTCACTGTCAAAGCCTCTTTGTCTTTATGTAACAACCAGCAGCTTCGTGACTGATTCAAACTAAAGCAGAGACACTAGCAGCGTTTCTTCGCGCTGGACACACTGTGTCGTTTTGTGGATTTTTGTTTGCTACTCTTTGGGGGCTAGCTCGCCGAGTTTTCATCGCACAGTGATGAGACACATATCTTTGTAAGATATATTTTTATTTTTTCCTCCGCCGCGCCTCCCCTGAAGTCCTCTGGCGCCCCCCAAGGGAGGCGCGCCTCGCACTTTGAAAACCGCTGACATAAGAAGGGATGACCATTTTAGAAGAGGGATGATTTTGACCATTTATCCCCACAGGGGGGATGCCATCCCCCCCCATCCCCCCTCAACTCGAGTACTGACTATTGGTTGATAAATGTATCTTTTTAATTGTCTTTGAATAGGAGATAATTTTGTTGACTATTGTGAATTATATTAGGTTTGTAAATTGAGTGTTTCATTCATGAATTTGATTTGATTTTTCTTTTCTCTCTTTCTGTATTTCTTTTCTATAGTTTTCACGGTGCTATGGCGATAAATAAAACTTAAAGCACCCGTTGAATCTCTCCGCCTCATTATTCGGCACCAAGGGTCCGCTACACAGAGAATAAAAATACTGAAAAGGACAAAGACAAATGAGCAATGAAATAAATGCAGACAGCAAAAAAAAAAAAAAAGAGAGAGAATAACATGAATAAATAAACTACGCTAATTTGTCAGCACTGAGTATTAGGTCACAACGTCCATTCCCAACAACAAATTAGATATTTTCCTTATCTTATTCTTCCACTGCCTCGTCGGGGATCCATATTTCTGATACAGATGATTTAGGTGAGGCGAGAACTTTTGTACTTCTTTGGTCTGTTGCTTCGTTGTTGGAAAAGCTTTGGTGACTCAATGGAGAGTAGGAAGTAAAGAAAATAGGGGAGAGAACTGGCTGGATACAGACAGATACGAGGGCATTGATAGGAATGAATGTGGCACAGTTGAGGTGTGATCCTGAAACAAACAATATCCAGCACACCACATGAGCTGTGCAGTTTCTAATGGTTAGAAAACAAAACAGAGAAGCACAACATATATTTAATAATATGATGAATATATATTTCTTCTGCAACTGAAGAATCCTGTTAGATAGTTTTAGTATGACCACTTGGGGGCAGCATAATATTATTCTCTCTGATTGTTTGAGTAAATCACTCTTACAGTGTCATATTGTGACAGACATCAACTGACTGAGAAGGAATTTTTTGGACTGACAGAGTCTGACTGTCTTTTGTTCAGATCCATTTTATTTGTCTTTGTGGAAAGCTGATCAGTAAGTGAACAGTGAGTTTACCGAATGCCCTGTGGTGGTTTTTGAATCAGTGACCTTATATGCTCTCCTCCTCTCTCTCTCAAAATGACTTTGCCCTGAGAAAATCCAGTGTAAAACTGAAAAGTGATGAGGGCGAGTGTTTCTTATCTCCGCTGAGCTGGAAGACACACTGCTGGAATTTAAGGGAGGGAGCTGCTCTGCTCTTTTCATCTGACTGGAAACTTTATCAGCAGGTACGTTAGCTCATATCTGCCCCACCACAGAGGCTGATTCCCAAAAAAACACACACAGGTGCTGCAAAATACACACATGCACACATGCACACACACACACAGGAGTATTGCCAGTACAACCTGACCTAAATAATCCTGTTGCTCACACAGCACAGGGTACGTATCAGCACAGCCGTCCTCCCTGAACTACCTCATAACATTTTAGTTAAGACCGGTTCAATTATTTATGACCTCATCACAGATTTGATCCAGCTCAGCTGCTCCCTCCTCTTGAACAGTGATGTTGTATATTCATATCACGTCCTCAGTTACCCGTTAGGAAAGCAAACTGACTGCTGTTCCTTTAATTTATAGTTAAAACGGGTATTAAATTGACTTTATTGCATTAAAAATTGTGTTTACATTCACCCAAACACAGCTAGTCTATGCTTAACGAGTATTGAGTTTGCAAAGTTAATGTTTACATTCTCGTCCCTGTGCATGGGCATTTTCTACGGGCCCCTCGCTGCAGCCACAGCTATTCACTCTTGTATTTTTGTGGGCACTCCTCACTTTTCCCCCCTCAGTCCTCAAACAGTTCCCTTCCTGTCTTTTGCTATGATAACTTTGCGGTTACCTCTAGTTGTTGACAGGTGCAGGAATGTGATAATAACTCAAGGCTAGGAATCTAACGCCACCCTTTTTTCCTTTATCTGTGCTTTCCATTTTTTCCCTCCAACGCTGGCCTTCGTGCACTCCACGCAAAGGCTGAACATTGTGTTGACGTGTACGCGGTTGTGACGAGACGGTCAGTGGAATAGTGTGACACCGTTGGCAGGACTTGTCTATTGGATCATCCACATGAATGCGTGTGTACAACATAATTAAAATCCACCCTTAAAACACAGCTCCATGGCAACCAAGACGTAAACAAGTTTAGTGTTACTCAACCAGCCGTGGCAGACGGCCGCCCACCATGAGGCAGAGAAAGTTTTCCCATGGCAAGTGCTCGCTGATGATGGGAACTGTTGGGCGTCTGTTAATAATATTATAAAGACTACGATCTGGACCTGCAGTGTCATGACATATCATCATGATTTGGTGCCATATAAATTTAAGAAGAGATTTAAAAAAAAAAAAAGGTATTCTTTAAGTTTGTTTCTCTTGAAACAGCAGCGTCTCACATCTCAGGATAGACAGCAGTACTATATAAAATAATGATGTGCAGTCTTTGTTGCATCGTCCTGTTGTTAAGTCTAAATCCCGGACATACAAAACTTTGAAAAGCAGCAGCCGGCAGCACGGCAAATCAACAAATCGCAGCAAAATGTCAAGGACACAAAGCGAGCGAGAGAAAGAAAGAAGTTGTGTGTGGATGAGACTTTCTTCAGTAGACTTTTGTAGAAATGATACCTGCTGAGAAAGTTTGGATCATTTTGAACAGAATAACATATTAGTAGTTCTTTCACTTTGATTTGGAGACGAACGTTCCTGTTGAATTAGCTCCTTTGTGGATCTGCGGTGGTTAAGATTTGCATTTAGATTTCTTGCCGTTTGCAGGTGAGTTTCTGTTCCCACTGAGCGGACACAGTAAACCTGTGTTATTTTCAGGGAGGAGGGGTTGCTTTCAGATGCCAGGCAACCTCTCTGCCCTTCACATTCCCCAGTATCGGTCATGTGATCAAAGTTTGGCCAGAACCAGCGGAGCCTGACCGGAGAGAGAGATGCCTTTTTTCTCTCCTTCGTTTATTTCTCGCTGCTGTTTGCGTTACAGTTTTGTTGCTCTTGTGGAAACATGAAAAACTTGCTCTTTCTCTCTCTCTCTCACACACACACACACTTTAAATATGTCAAATGAAAAGGAAGTGTTTCATTTGACATTCTCCCATGTGGAAACAGGGGGTTTCCTGTGTCTTTCAGTACACCTGTGTAAAGATCAATGATTAGCTTAACGACGGCCAAGCATGCCTGAGGGTCTGAGATAAGTCACTGGAGCGGCACACAGGAGTTGTTGATCATTGCCGATGCTTTGTCATGGAAAGGGCTCACTCTATATTTTATGGTTTGTTCTGAGTTTGGTGTTTCTGTGTGTGAAAACTGCCAAAAATGAGATTGAATCTGATATCACATCAATAATTACTTTGGTCAAATGAGGAGATTTTCGTATGAGCTGAAAAAGATATCCTCGTGTTTCATATTGTGAAAATCTTGTTCGATCATGGCATGTCAACGATTGTTACAAGCCTCAGAAGTCACAAAAGAAACGTCTTGAATGCTCATCAGAATGTTAATGAGCTCTAATCTTTTGTTGCTGTAATCATGACCAGATGTCGAGCAGCTCCTTCTTTGTTAAAGAGGCGACACCGATATGGGAGTAAAAAGGCAACAATTGAAGAGCAATGTGATACAGCGCAGAGGGACCTCTCCCATATTTACCATGAGGTGTTCATCAAATTTTCATGCCGCTTCCTTCGTCAGGTGTGACTGCACGTGTTTCTGAAATTAGAGTGAAAGGGTCGTGAAACTCGTGAAGCTTTCTTTAGATCACGGGAAGATTTGGAGCGGCTGCTTCAGCTTTTGAGAGGCACCTATAAATATAAATCAGTCTGGTGGTTTAGCTCCCACAAATGAATGTGTGCACTGGTATGTGGCTCAGCCCAGTATCCTCTGATAGGTCATATCTAAATGTTAAATATCAAATAAATCATGTAACCTGTCTGGAATGACTCCACTCCTCCGTGCTCACACTTCTCACCTCTGCCCGTTAACTGATCCTGTGGCTAATTGTTTAGAGCGTGTGTGGTTAAGGCGCCAGTTGCCGGTAACGTAGCCCTCGGGATTAAATGTCATGGGTACTCTTACGAAGGCACCCGGTTAGAAGCAATGCGTCATTTTTGTTACCGGTCTACTGACTCATGCGGGGCGTGAATATATATAGGCTGTGGCAAAATCCTAAAAGCTGAAGAAAACAAGATGAAAACATTCAGATCTTAACAAAACAATCAAGTTTATTTAAAAAACAAAACACTTGTGAGATACATACTGCGGCTGTATATAATACACAAAGATAAATCCTGTTATAGGTGAAGCAGGCGCACTGTGAAGCACCACACTGCACTAAAAGCTGCACAGTTATCATCCGTCTGCACTGTTACAGGTGATTAATGATACTACAGTATTTACAGCACATAAACCTTTTGACACATCCAGTTCTTCCATTTTGTGCACGGTGGTGTTTTATTATGAAGCTGATACACGAAGCAGTCACAGTGGTTTTATATTTTTAAAAAAAACAATATTCAGTGGTAAACATTAAGAAGCCAGGACTGTATAAAAAGTAAATGATTGTACAATGACAATAAAATGTAGCATTTAGCAGGACAGAGCGTTATTTTCTTTGCCTTTTGTTTCAAAACGTGGTTAAAGGAAATTTCCACTCCGTGTCCTTTGTGTGTCTGTCCAGTCTCTGAAAAACAAAGAGCCTAATTCAGAGATACATAAAATGAAAAATCAAACACATCCTTCATTGCGGAGTCCACTTGTCCACTTGAACGCTTTTCCTCAGTTTGCCGTGGAGAGCAGGTTAGAGATTCGGTAATGTCTTTTTCCCTCTTTGACCTTCGTTCATACATAGTCTTTCCTTTCTAACCCTGGGCCACCTGCAGACCGCGGGGCAGAGTAAGCCATCCGTGAAGGGTTGTATCTGGTCTCACGTGGCGGACAGGAGCAGCAGAGCAATCCGCCGCCAAGCACCAGGAGGGCAGCCGCTGCCCAGCCGATGTACAGTGCGGCCCCGAGCTCTCTCCGCTGAGCATCGGTCAGCAAAGGGTTGTAGAAGTCCCTGATTATGGTGTTGGCCGCCCAGGAGACAGGAATGAGCTGCATGACCCCAGAAACAATGAAGAAGACCCCGGAGATGATCATCACCTTGGACTTGGATGGCTCATCGTCAATGCAGTTGGTGCACTTGGCCCCGGCGATGGCAATGAGCACGGCCAGGATGGCCAATAAGATGGAGATAACGGTGAGGGCGCGGGCAGCTTGGAGGTCTTGAGAGAGGGCGAGCATGGAGTCGTAGACCTTACACTGCATCTGGCCTGTGCTCTGGACCACGCAGTTCATCCACAGGCCCTCCCAGATGATCTGAGCCGTCACGATGTTGCTGCCGATGAAAGCCGTTACCCTCCACATGGGGAGGGCGCACGCCACGATGGCAATAATCCATCCCAAAATGCACAGGGAGATGCCTATCAACTCCAGCCCTATAGACATACTGAAAGCTCTTCCTCTGCTGCTGCTGAATGTGTGAGAGTCAACCAGACACCAACCTAGTAATTTAGTTAATTTCAGGCCTCACATGTGTGAGTGTGTGATGACCTGTTGCCTCAACTTCACCAGTATCCTTTATATGGCAGATCAGGTGGAGGGGAGGAGTCCTTCGGGGTGCTGACATCACAAAAAGGGGGAGGAAGAACCTGGACACACTCTGCTATCAGCTTACATGGCCAGCTTCACAATGGGCCTGGCCACAAAGAGGCCTTTTACAGCTGAAAGGGCACACAAGTATTGCATGTGTTGTTATACCCAAAGAAACAATTCTGAGCTGGATTAAGGTTTAATGTATGACTGAAAACGAGGGCATTCGATTTCAGTTAAACTCTTAATTATCATGCAAATGAGGCAGATTGTAAATGTAACCTCACCTTAAAAAAAAAAAATCATCAACTATGTTTTTTATGGTTGATTAGAAAGCTGTACTTTTAATAATCACTGTAAAACTCATGTCACGTTTAGTCCAACTCTAAGGAAAAACACAAAACAACATAAGACGAAACACAACGCAAGACTGGGGGACACACACAGGACGACAGGACGGGTGAAACTCACAAAGTCGACCTGACAAATGGAAACCAAGAAGCACAGGGACCAGATGAAGAGACGCTGGTGAGCAGGAAACACAACAAAGGCAGGAAGGAAAGTTTAGACATGACGAGGGAGACTTCCAAAAATGAAAACAGGAGCTCTGTTGCTCAGTAACAGCCTTAAAAAGTTTTTTAGATATCATACAGGGAGGGTTTGAACAGCTGCCATTAGAACAATGATAAGAAAACTTTCTTCATTTACGAGGCTTTCACCTGACAACGGTGTTATCTCTGACGGGCTTTAATGATGTCTGTCTGGAGAATGCCCTTGAAATTCTTCAGGTCTTTGGACTGTCTCCTTAGAAATGCCCCCACCCAGCTCCAGCCTGCTGTAACCCAGTGTTGACAGTCGCCCCCCCCCTCTTCCCAGTCTCCCTCTCTGACATGAAACAGATCCATTGTTTGGGAGGGCAGTTCGAGATAGCTGAGTGTGGGGAAGCTGACAAAGTCGTGGTTCTTGCTATCATAGAGCCAACAGACATATGGGAGACAGCAGACGCCGAGTCGGGAGGGTATGCAAGGTGCACGAACGTTTTCTTTGCACCTGTTGGTGAAGATCAAACATTTTACTAAATCTATATGTTCCAATTCCCCGATTACAAATGAACAGATCTGAAATATTTGTTGATAATGTTGCAGTCTCAATAAATACAACGAAACAGATAACTGAAATTGTCAAGGTTTAATCTATCAAGACGACAGAAGGTAAAAAAACAAAACATATACCAGAATAAAACATTTCAGATTTACAAAAATCAAACTTCTTAATCCAAACTGAACACAAAAGATAAAAACAGTACACACAGTGTAAACATATCTCTACGTTTAAATCACAAAATATACAGTTATTTCCGTAAAGTATAAAATCCAGTGCACGTCACTAACATAGAGTCGCTGACCTCAGTGTTTTTAAAAGATGCTAAAGGGATGAGAGAAGACGAGGTGCGAGTTCAGACGTAGTCTTTCCTGTTGTAACCACTCGAGGCGTTAGACCTGGCGTGGGCGCTCAGCATATTTGGTGGACGCCTGTGACTTCGCTCAGGTCGTGGGGAAGAAATGCAGCAGAGGACGCTCCCTCCGATGAGCAGAAAGGCAGCAGCAGCCCAGCCCACGTAAAGAGCTGCACCTATCTCTCTCTTGCGTCCCTTAATTACAGCTGGATTGTGGAAGTCTGTGATGATGCTATGCGCATACCAGGACACAGGGATCAGCTCGGCCAGAGAAGCCAGGATGAAGGCCACCCCGGCGGCCCTCATCATGTGAACCTTGGCCGACTCTTCTTCCACGCAGTTGGTGCAATTTGACCCCATGATGGCAACCAAGATTCCCAGAATCCCCATCACGATGGAGAGGATAGTGAGGGCACGGGCAGCCTGGACATCTCCATTTAGAGCCAACATGGAGTCGTGGATCTTACACACCATCTGACCTGTGCTTTCGAAGACGCACTCCATCCAGAGGCCTTCCCAGAAGATCTGGGCTGTGATAACGGTTGTCCCAATGAACGCTGACACTCTCCACATGGGCAAGGCGCAGGATACAGCGGCAAAGAGCCATCCCAGGACGGCCATGGTCACTCCAAGTACCTCCAGTCCCGATGAAGACATGTCTGAACTCTGCCTGGGTCAAAATGCACAGAAGTCTTCTCCGGCTTAGATGTCACTAGTGGAATAATCAAGTGTTTTTAATAGTTTTATATCATTTATAAGCAGCAGATAACTTCGGAGTAGAAGGCGGAGTCGCTCGGTTATTGGTCAGGGAAGATTTGAAATCATTTTCACTCCCACCGTGTTGCAATTCCCAAAATGTGAGCCATATACAATGGAAACGACCTCAGCTTAATCATTCAACTTCTCTAGACCAGTAGCTCTCCCACCTATTTGGGTGAGGGGAGGATAGACAGAGGGCACTTACCTTAGGTATGGAGTAGTTAAAGGATAACATAAATAGTAAAGAAGAGTGGATGAATGATTTAAAGTGGAAGGCACTGTATCAACTCCTGCAGGTTTACGACTGAAACAAATCATTTTATTGTAAGGCTGCTTTGAACATATGTATTTTTTTTAACCTTTTGAACCTTGAATCAAATAACTGAAGCTGAGGAAGGACAAAGAAGAGGCACGATGGAGGTGAAAGGGAGTTGGGGTGTCGATTAGCAGTGACCCAGGGTTCGAATCCCTTTGCTGCATGTCGTTCCCCGTCTCTCTCTCCCCACATTCCTGTCACTCTTCAGCTGTCTCTATCAAATAAAGCTCGAAAAAAATAAATATATATATACTAAAAAAAAAGTGAAAGGGAGTTGAAATAAGTCAAAACGATTCCCTGGAAACCAGAGGGAGTGCTTTAAACCATAATCTCAGGTTCTATGGAAGGATTCGCACATTTCCATTTACTGTAAGCGACGTCTTCTCACAGCTTATCGCGGGAAATGGAATGTTTTAGTTAGCTGTGGGTACGTGGGAGAGGTTTCAAGTGGATCGGTGTATATCAACAGTCTCCTCTCAGAGTTCAGAGGAAAGACACCCAAAATCCTGAAAGTAATAAAGTCTGACAGAGTTTCTTCAGCAAGTATCTGTTATGTCTGCCACACAGGCCTTAAACAGACGTACAGTAGCTTCCATTATGACTTGTTACAGGAGAGAATAATGCTCTGTCAACACAAGATACATCCGCAGATATCAGAGCAATCATTAAAGAAGCAGTTCAATCTTAGACCTTTAATCTTACGTGCAAAAATACAAATTTCTGCTTCTATGTGATGCTACAAACTACCCAGCTGCCTTGCATGAGAAGTTAAAAACCAAGACCACATGTGGGAACTGCAATGCAAATAAAAAGCACATGAAAGTTGCACGCGAATCATTTATTAATAACATTTGTATGTGTCAAAGAATGTTGTTTGTACCATAATGATGATTCCCAGCACCGGTCGTGCAAAGAGAGAGAGAGAGCTGGCCGACGTGTCTGCTGGAAGCTGAGACAATTGTCTGCATGTGTGTGCACAAGGCTGCGAGGTTTATCAGTGTCCTTGTTCTGAAGGTCAGGGTGCATCAGAAGTTTTAACTCGTGCACGTGCCACACAAAAAAGGTCCTGCTAAATACACACAGCCAGTAGTTTTACCAGTATTCCTTATCAGACACTGTGTTGAGTCTTTGTCAATGAATGATGCAGTTTACAAAAACAGAGACAAGAAAGAGCAGCTCCTTCTTCTCCTTCTTTGCCTTTAAACACTGCATGCATTTGATGATCTTAACTTAAGGACAAAAAGGAAACATGCACCTTTAAGCTCCAAAATCCTGCTAAGCCCAAAGTGTTAGATAAGACTGTCTCCTACTCTCTTTGCCACGAGGTGATTCACTCATCTTACGTGTGCAATGTTTAGTATAAACTCTATTTGCCTTCATGTTGCACTTTCCCGCTAACACATGACAGTGGGTTCAGTAACACAATCCTACCAGCAGGGTCTGTGGTCACAGAATATTTAGAAGCTTTTTCTTTGGATCATTAACCTCATTACTCAATGCAAAGCTTGGAAACAATAAAGATTTCCATCCTGTAACTTTGTGCCTTTCGTTATTTAATATTAAGTCTGTCCTCTATGTACTCTGTAGTGAGAGTGTGAAACTGTTTGAAAGATTTTAAGTTGACGTGTTGTCGGCGAGTGTTTTTCTTTGTCTGTCAGTCCCTGTTTTTGTTTTGTTGTTTAGATTATTAAAAATCGACCGACTTCGAGCATTTCGCATTTAAACTTTTATTCTAGTGAGTCTCACCTTGTGAGGAAGGCAAACCACATGATCAATGGGGTCTTTGTGGCTCGGTTCGGACTCGGTTACAGTGCAGGTTAGGAGGGGACTTTTATCTCTGACTCAGTTTCGCTCTCGCTATTGGAGGACAGGCCACAATGAAGCATAATGTGCTCTTCTCAAACAAGCCACTCATTGTTTCTTTCCTCCATTTACACTGAAATAAAATACCTGATTTAACGTGCACCAGTCCGGCTCTTATTGGTCAGACTCTGCAGCTGACATCTGCATACCGAAGAGCTTACGGAGTCATAGTTGTTGAGTTACGCTTAATTTACGCATCGGTTTCTGAAAGAGTCCAAAGAAGGCTTGAAGATGTTTCTGTAAAAACGTGCTTTAATCAGAAATATTCTGCATAGACAAGATCAGACATGATTTTAATGTTTCTTAGAAAAAAAAAAGACACAATCTACAAGTAAAATGCATTAATATTTGAAACCCGCCACTACAGAAAAACTGCCGTTACAAAAACATGAGACATGCGTCAGTGATTCACATTTAATGTCCAAGCACAAGATGCTGCATCAACATCCAGTCCACCAAAAATCCATCTACTGAGCACAGATTCGCTAACACTGGTCATCGTAACTTCACGCGTGCCCGTGTCACATGCTCATACGTAGTCTCTTCTGGTGTATCCATTGACCGACATGGTCTTGACAGGTGAGTAGTTCACCCGGGGAGGCACGGAGCCGCCACCACTCGGCGCTGTAGCTGCTGCAGGTGGGCAAGAGCAACAGAGTAGGGCCCCCCCTAGGATGAGCAGGCAGGAGGAAGCCCATCCAAAATACAGAGCATTACCAAACTCCCTCTTCCCCGTCTCCTCCAGCATCGGGTCATAAAAGCCTAGGACGATGGCGTGCGCTGTCCAGGACACGGCCACCAGCAGCAGCAGTCCTGCCAAAAGAAACGTTACTCCAGCAGCCACCACAAGCCGCGGTTTACTGCTCACGTCTCGGCTACAGTTGGTGCACTTGGCACCGGCCACTGACAGACCGATGCCAACAATGCACAGTACCATGGAGACAATGACTAAGGCACGGGCCGCTTGCAGGTCCACTGGCAGTCCCAGCATGGAGTCGTGCACCTTGCAGTGCATCTGGCCCGTGCTCTGCACCGAACAGTTCATCCACAAACCTTCCCAGATCACCTGGGAGATGACAATGTTCTGACCGATGAAGGCGGCCACCCGCCACATGGGCAGGCCGCAGGTCACCATCACCCCCAGCCAGCCGGCCACGGCCAGGATCATCCCAAGGATCTCCAAGCCTGCAGAGTACATAGTGAGATCTGGGGGATGAAGAAGGGACTGAACAAGACTCTCTTCCAGGGATAGAAGGCCCTCTGTGTCCGCAGGCTCAACCCTCCTGAGATGAAGGCGATATCGGATCTCGTTGGCTCTAAGTCCTGCGTAAGACTTTTAGTGAGGGAGAAAGTGAGAGGGAGAAACAGATTCTACCTTCTTTATACAGCTAAGACGACTGAAGGTGGAGTCTGCTTAAGGTGGCATCATGTTTACCTTCAAACTACACCTGTAAACGGGGACAACGTGACCATTTTTACAAAACGACATTCAACTGGAACTAGTGCCACGTGGTAAAAACATGAAAAATTCAACATATTTGTCAAGTACCTGAAGAGTTTTTAGATGACCGTAAACAAAGACAATACAATAAGAGGATGCATCAGGGGGACGGTGTCAATCCAAACCACATTTCCACAGAAGCATTACTTACAGCGACCGTTCATGTACTCGGCTCCGATAATTAAGTATTCCTTTTCTTTTGAATTTGAGAAAGGTTACGTGCGCGTGTACGTGACGTGTGACAACCTTGAAGAAAAATGCTGAATCACCATCTGAATGAGATCTCTACGCAAGAAAAAAAAAAAAAAAAGAGCAACAATGACAGGCCTTGTGTTTTC
Source organism: Larimichthys crocea (assembly GCF_000972845.2). Taxonomy (NCBI): domain Eukaryota; kingdom Metazoa; phylum Chordata; class Actinopteri; family Sciaenidae; genus Larimichthys; species Larimichthys crocea. The sequence goes on from NC_040017.1 coordinate 26,181,202, forward strand.
TTGGTCCGCTACATAATCCCTCCACACACACACACACACACACACTGGATTTGAGTTGACAGGCTTCATTGTTAGTGGGCGTGTGTGAGGTGTTTTCCTTAAAATGGTTAAACTAAAATCAGTCTTGTAGTTTTTGACCTGACATAAACAGACTTTTAAGTCTACCTGGAAGACGTCATTGCAAACGTCAAACCATAAATACATGCCCCTTAATGGTAGGTCGTAGATCGTCTGCATGACGGTGTAGGATCTTTTTTTAGAAAACCTCAAACGACAGAGAGCACGTTTAGTCTTCAACTCACTGAATTCATAAAAAGCAATGCCTGAAATCTAAATATCTTGTTGCTTGATAAACAACAGGTGAGCTCTGTGTCATTACAGGCTTTCCTCTCATTAACAGAGGTCACCTGGGGTCAGTGGTCAGGATGAGTATCTCTCCACAGACGCACATGAACACACATGAACACACACCCTCCCACCTACCACGAACAGCCTATCCTATCAGCTTGAATATTTTCATTCAGTCCAGGTGTTACTGGCCTGTTGAGAGAAAACCTCAATGCACAATGTGCCAAAGAAAGCTGCAGCAATAACATGTTAAATCCAACATTTAGTTTAGAGAAATACTTAAAATCATAAAAGCTGTTATTGTGACCAAAAGTAAAAAGAGAAACAATGAAATATGATGTTTCACACATGTGCTTTACTCTGTAAACATATGTTGTTACAGGCAGGGGGAGCCACTATCGCATCCTATCGGCGTGATGTTGATGATGTTTGTCTGGTTTCGTCTGTTCAGCTGCAGCAGCATGTGTGCTTTTCTGATTTCAGAACATTTGACTGTTCACACGCACAAATCTTTTAATTCTTAAACACAAACAGAATTATTATGACTACTTGTATTATTTAAACTGTTTTCTTCTTTGACCTACATTGCAATATTTATTCTGTTTAATCTAATGATTGATTAGTTTTTTGTTTTGTTGCCTCATGTGAAGTATTGTGTAACTTGTGCTCTACAAATAGTGGAATCTCAGTCTCATAAATTCATTGTTCCCACAAATATTTCTGAAGGATCCACCACACGAGATGCTCAAACATGGATCAAATCTAGCAAATGTTCTCCCTTATGTTTTGAATTTCCAGCTGGCCGCAGCTCTTGTACTCTGCTTTCTATTATTATCGGGGAGTTTCTACTTCATTTTTGCATCTTGAAACCGGCAATGTTCGGAACATGGTGAAACTCTGCGGTTTGCCAGATTAAAGTCAGACACACAGTTTGAAGCAAAACAGCAGATGTGATTGGCTAATGCTTCCTGTTAAGCACATGCTCTGGTTATCCTTTAATAACCTTTATCCAGCAGCTGAGCATGTATTCTTACACCGATGTATCTAAATCCATAAGAAGGAAGCAAATATCAGGAAATATCAACACATTATACACATATTACACAACATATACTATGTTATACATACTACACTGTGTGTAGTTACTCTGTAGCACTCAAACGATTGAGTGTTTCTATGGACAGTTTAAAAAACACACAGACGTTACACTAACAATCTAACACAGTTTAAGCCAGTTTCTGATTTATATTTCACTTTCGTCTTATCTCGACTTTTGCACGTACTCCTTCCACTTTACTTTGTTACTTTACTACATCTTCCAACACACGCCACGCTATTACAAAACACACGTAAGATATTACACACGTGTTACATCTTTTTGTTTGGCTCCGTGTGGCTGTAAGATTTAACTTTTAAATGTTTTTATCTTGATTTGTGAGGATGAAAGTGTCGGTTTTTATGGAGCTCTAGATTTACCTTCAGTAAGACAGAGGAACAGCTGAACCCTTTGATTTTACCTCTGTATAACTTCAGGTTTTACGTGATGCACGTGCAAACATATATTCAGACTGACAGCAGTCTCTTTTAATGTCGTTCTACATTTACCAGGAGTCGTTCGATTATATAAAGCGATGGGTACGTTATTTAGGGAGTTCACCGAATTCTCTGCAGGTGCAGATACTTAGAAAAGTACATGTAGGTACTTGCAGAGCACCTTGCTTCAGTCACCTGACATGAGAACGGGAGCGAGTCAGACCAGTTTCCATGAGGTGCTGCTGTCTCCTGCAGGTTGTTGTTTCTCCACGGTTCACTTTCCTTCTGATTTTATTGTTATTGTGTTTGTTTTGCCATTGATTGAAAGATGGATGATGGAAACAACGTGGAAAAATACAGTAAGGTTCATAAGGTTCAAAAAATAAGGAGATGAAAGTTGTTTCTGACAATTATTGCTGTGTTTTGTTTGACTGTGCAAACACACGAGGGACCGAAGTGTCCCCAGGCCAAAACACAAACCCTCTGACACTCCCTGTTTCTCAGCAAAAATGGATTACAGCTTGCAGCTTGCACGGCAGCTAATGCGTCTGGCTTTTATTAGCCGAGGCCGTGCAGCAGAATGAGTCCAAAGTCACAAAACACACCAAAAAAGTGACGATATGTTTGATACGTCGAGTTCTGGGTTTGAAGTTTGTATGTTCTGTGTCTGCGTGGGTTCTGTCCAGGCTTCCTCCCACAGTCCAAAGACATGCAGGTTAATTGGTGACTCTAAATTGCTAGGTGAGCATGAATGGTTGTCTCTATGTCTCTGTGATGTCCCGTGATGAACTGGGAACTGGCTACAACAGTGCATGAATAATGGAAGACGCTCCCACGGATGAGGAACTGAGGGTGTGCAGTTCCAGTACGAACCTGTCACAACCTTTGTCTCATCCAAAATGAGATATAGATCCACGCTCTCTCGAGGCCACGCTCTCTTGCGTCACTCTCGAAGACAGGTTCCTGTTTGTGTCATGTGACCGTGTGTCGTGTCTGAACATGCATGACTCACAAATCTCACAAAGATACTCGCTGTGCTTAAATTACCCACTGAAACTGTGACTGTACCCGAGCAACCGCCCGAGGGCTCGCCGCGATGCCATCACATGCACACGCATACTTTCCACTCTGACACGTGAAACTCTTCTTTTATCTTAAAAAAAAAAAAAAAACGCCAAACAACGTAACTAAGGACAATTTTTTATTACGCCATAAAACATCAGCCTGACACAGTTTCACACACAGAGACCTTGATTCAAACCTTGAACTCTTTTGTAGTTCTTCACCCTGAACATCAACAAATGGTGTTTTATACTCATGATATCTGCTGATTAACTTTATTTAAATTCAACTTTTTAAATACAAAAACATGGCTGCAGTAAGACACTCCTCTCCTCGCTGCAGGTTGCAGGTTGATATAATTTAACTAAAGGTTGTTCGCTTGGGTGAGAGCCAAAGCCAGCCGTTACTGTGAAGTCTGGGCTTGCCTTGGACTACCTGCTGACACTTGTCACTCCGGCTCGCCTCGGGCACTTTCTCACGGCTGATGGAGTCGAATCATTGACATTTTGCTGCAGAATTTGTGCTGTTCCCTTTTGCAAAGCTGCCTACTTGAGCTCCTCTTCGTTAGTTTTCTTTTTTACCGATTAATTCAGCAGCATTCTTTCAAAAACATGTTCACATAACCACAAATTCCACTGAGCATGACTTCATCTGTTACACCCTGTAAAAATATACACATGCTGTAGAGAAAATGAAGTTGCTACACCCTTTAGATGGTTGTTTACATGAGACATATGACTGTGGCGTCACTGAGGCCTATCAGGATCTGCACATCGGGACTAATCTCACCCTGAAACCATCTCTCCTCAAATTCTTAATTGTGGAAATTCCTCCCTGCCTCCTTGTGTGTGGAACCCAATCTCCATAGCCAGGCCGAAGTAGCTTTAATGATCCTACCTTGGATAAAATAGAGGCATTATAGTCCTAACGGCCGTTTTGGCTCTTAAACACTGCCTCCATTCATTTCTGAAACAATCTGATTCTCTCTCTACCTCTCTTTGCCCCCTCCTCACTATTCCTTCTTTTCGCGACAGTCTGTCAACTGGAATCACTTGGCATAGTGTTTGCCATTTCCCCGACATCTCCCTCCTGCTGTCTTCTCACTGCTGAGGAAAACTATCGATACATCAAGTGGGACCCCCGGACTGCAAGGTGCACACATTCCTCGCAAAGCAACCTATAGGAGAAGGCTGCAGCCGCCCAGCCTTTAAGGACTGACATCACTGCAAGGTCAGCTTTGATTTCTTTCACCTACACTACATCTTCTCTCTTCTCAGGCATGCTCAGACAAAATACTTCTAAAGGTGTCGCCTTGTTATATTGATCTTAAACCAGTGTGAGGGTGATATGTACTTTATTGTTACCGTGTAATAAAAAGGGTTAAGGGTAAGTAATTAAGTTATTAAGGAACATGTTTGAACAATATGCTGCATTTTCGTTTGTGACATTAACAGTTATCATGTTGCAGAAAAACTGATCTAGTCATTTTCACAACAGTGAATCTTACTCGATTTTCTTTAACGTGTTTAATTCTAAAAACGAAGAAATAGTAAACTAAAGACTCGCTCACTGAGATTAGTCAACAGTGAACAATTTGTGTGTCTGACTTTGTCGGAAACTGAAAACTCCCACGGCTGAAAAGAGTCAAAGGTTAACCTCAAACATCACAAGCGAATTCCTGACGGATGAAATGTGTTTCTGTTTTTAAAAAAAAAATCCTAAAATATGAACTGAAGTGTCGATGTCAGCTATCACTTTGCCGAGTTACAGTCAGTGTTTGATGAAACCCTGAAACTGAAACTTAAAATCTTTACTTTATGTCTCATTTCTATTACAAATGAAATATTTTGTATTTATTTCTTTTAGCCTGAATGAACACAAAAAAAACAAAGTAAACACCTTGAAACAAAACTGCTGTTACATTTTGTACCTGAGCAGGTTTCTCCTAACGACAGAAAACACGTTAGAAATCAAACAGAACCAAAAGACAGCGAGCTAACTCTGAAGGTGTGGCTGTTTTTTTTTTTTTTTTTTCTTCAAAGTTTGCTAAACTGCTCTCGGTACAGGTGAGTCATAATGTGGCTTTTCCACCTGCCACGGTTTTACATGAGACAAACAGTAACATGATGACACATGCCCACAACAAGTGCAGGGGCGGTGGGGATAGTCATCACGTCACAGCTCTGTGTAACAGTGTGTGTGTGTGAAACCCCTCCCAGGTTAAGTGTATAAAAGACCCGCTCCAACTTTGGCCAAACATTCACTTTTGGGGATCTCTCAAGCAAAACTCAACCGACTTCCAGAGATACAACTTTTGGACCTTTTTCTTTCTTTTTTTTTTGGGACAACTTTGCAAGAAGCTTTTCTGAGGAGACATGGTGTCAGCTGGCTTCCAGATGCTGGGCACTGCCCTGTGCATTATTGGCTGGATTGGGACCATCGTTGTCTGCGCCCTACCCCAGTGGAAAGTGACGGCCTTTATTGGTCAGAGCATTGTCACTGCTCAAACCACTTGGGAGGGCATATGGATGACCTGTGTGGTCCAGAGCACAGGCCAGATGCAGTGCAAGGTTTACGACTCCATGCTGGCTCTGTCAAATGACCTCCAGGCTGCCCGCGCCCTCATCATCATCTCCATCCTGGTTGGCATCGTGGCTCTGCTCCTGTCCATCGCAGGGGGTAAATGCACCAACTGCGTGGAGGATGAGGGCTCCAAAGCCAAAATCGGCGTGGCGTCTGGTGTGCTCTTCATCATCGCTGGTGTTATGTGCCTCATCCCTGTGTGCTGGACGGCAAACACCGTCATAAATAACTTCTACAACCCGTTGACGATGGGCTCTCAGAAGAGGGAGCTTGGAGCTGCACTCTTCATCGGCTGGGGGGCCGCAGGCCTCCTCATCCTGGGTGGTGGATTCCTCTGTGCCAACTGCCCTCCCAAGGATAACTACTCTGCCAAGTATTCAGCTGCCCGTTCAACTGGACCCAAGGACTACGTCTGAGGAGAGAAGAGACAAATGAGAAGGCCAATAGACTTGAAAAAAGACTTGAATCAAATAAGCATCAGTGATTTTTGGTTTGGTACTTTCACGTTGAGTTACAGCACCTCAGGATTTGTTTCATCAGTGGGAAGATAAAGAGGTGTGCACCACACCCAGACAGCTGTTTATGTGGACTGAGAGAAATGCTTCATCAGTGGGAGTGAAAAAAAGATGCATATTATACATATCGAACGTGTGACTTTGTGTTGATTGAATCTGTATTACTTTTCCTTTGTTTTCATCCATTTGTACCCTTTTACATTTCATTTCATTGTTCAAACTTGAATGTCTGAAACTGTAAATAAAGTTTTTTTTTAAGATGTCAACCTGGAATCATTTTGTTTTATTTACAACAAATTAAAACAGCTTCATCGTGAGAGAAAAAGGAGGCTGCAGGAAGAAACCAGAAGGTGTGGCTCTGCCATACTCGACGGGTCTTAGATGATTAATAACTAAAAGCCACAACCCTAACCCTTTATGAAAAGAATACAAAACAAAAATAAATGTACAACAAGCTGTAAAATACTCTTTTTCTATGAGCAGACATAAAAGAATTTGGGGAGATGACTGAACTTTAAAGAGATTTTATATATTATAAAGTAAATACTTGATCATGCTGCATTTTGGTTATTTACCAATCATAAAGGAACAAAATACACTGTAGATTATGTGCACACCTAATAAGAGATTGTTTATAAATTAAACTGTTTGTATAATCCTCATGTATGTGGACTTTTTTCTTTAAAAACCTCCAGTGTTTGAGTCATTATCTGTCAAACACTGCCCCTTGTTGTTCACAAAATAACACATCCTGTATCAAATGTGGAATTAGGGTCATAACCAAGACCAGACAGTATATAGCCTACATAGGTACAGTGCTTAACAAATTTATTAGACCACCACCCAATGTAAAGTTTATGCCACAGCTGCCCTAAATTAACAACATTGGTAATTATGTTTTTTTTTTTATGTTTCTGTAATGGTTCATGCACCAGTTTGTAGAAGCTCTTTAACCAAAATGTTTTTTTTTTTAACAATATTTTGATTGCTAAAATTAAATTATTATTATTATCCATCAATTTTACTGTTTTATAGAAAACCTGAGAATAGTAAAGCACATTATTATCCTTTGATTAAGATGTTAAAATTATAGTTATTTATTTCCCTGAACAGAATAATTAGTTTTAGTGGTTGAATGTTATGCTTGATTAATTTCTGACTTCTTAGAGAAGAAGAGTGAGCCGGGGTTAAAATTTGCGTATAAAAAGGTGAATTCAGTCAAATCTCTGTGGGTGCGGCAGACGAAGGCCTCGCAGCCTTCTCAGGATTTACAGGCTGCTGCGTGTTTTTCAGATTAACTCTTTGTGGTTTTATTACAGAAAGTTTGACAGACACAAGTTATTGCAATACTCCAATGCTGCTGCAACGCTTTACATTTCTCCATTGTGGGTCAAATAAAGGATAATCTTAATTTATCTTTTTTTTATCGTATCTAATCTTACATGTGAGTGTTATGAATTATCACCAAGAGATGGCGACATTTTACCTCCATAAAAATAGCCCCAAACTTCTATTGATAGCATAGATTCATACGCTGTAAACCTGAGCCAACATACGACCACCAACTGGTCAATGAATCACTCCTTTTTTCAGCAGAGGTGAATGTATATGCAGGTAACAAGACATTCAAGAAATGATAATCAGGGCGGCTGGAAAACTGAATCTCCAGTCCACATCTGGACAGAACCATCCTCTCTTCTGTCTGTTTATTTCAACAACATATCCACCTTCAAGTGAAGCACGAGCCTCCTCTTGTTTTGACTTTTTCTTTCTCATCTTGCTGTTTGGAGGCCATCTCTGACCGCTGATTGGTCAGATGCTGCGTGCTGTCAGTCATTGCAGCCTCTTTTTCCCTGCCTCGGGTTGACTTGGTGCTTTACAGCAGCGATGCACGTCCTTTGCACATTTGTAGAGAAATGTGCCCCCCCCATGGATCGTGGGCCCCTACGCACAGCGCGTGATCTGCGGGTATGGAGGGGCGGCGCTGACAGCAGTAATGTTACCAGATAAACCAGATAATGCACATTCAGTGATACAGGATTATGTGAGCCTGTGGTGGATGGACCTTAGACCTTCTAGGGGGGTCCAGGGGCTGCCCCCAAAAAGCGTTTCCCTCACCGGGACAGTTTAACTGAGGTGGAGGGGGCGTTTTAATTGATTCTACTTAGATTGTTGTAGTACTTGAGATTGGTCTCGACCCCTTTTTGAAGGTCTCGGCCTTGGGCTTTTTTTACCCGGTCTTGTCTCGGTCTCTGACATATAGGACACTGGACATTATTTCGGGACTAGTCAAGACCACAGCTGTAGGGATATCACCAGAGTTTCTATATTATTTACTTAATAATGTCTAGTTTGTCCCACCGCAGTTTCATAATTTAAAAGTTGTAGACAAACACCTGCATGGCACAGAAAACTACAGTAAAGAGGACAGGAGAGGTCAGGTCGAGGACCACAAGACCACCAGGCGATAGTTTATGCAGGTCAATAAAAAAACAATAATAATATGAACTATGTTCATTCATATCATTGGTAACATCTGTGTTTACTCTACTATTTTATGTGTAAATCGCTGCTATGAAAAAGTTTTCTCACAAATGAGGCAGCTGTGGTCTTGACCGGTCTTGAAATAAAGTCTTGAGTCCTCTTTGTCCGAGACCGAGTCAAAATGCAGTCAAGTCAGTTTTTTATTTGTGATCTTAGTCAGGGAGGGTGAGAGAATGAAATGTTGATGGATACAACAACAGAAACTGTGTTTGTGTCCGACCTTGAAGCTTTGGATTCTGGCAGGTCAGCACTACTAAAGGTCACTGGGTCTCTGTTTGTGTGTAAACTCCTTCCAGCCAATAGGAGCTGTGGACCGTGGTATCACATACCCTCATGTCTTCGTGTCCCTTCGTCTCACGCAGCAACATATAAATACAAGCTCACATCGTCCCACTTGTCTTTCTCTTTTGGATTCTAATGTGTGAAGAACGAAGCCGGCAAAATGGTTTCTCAGGGGATTCAGCTCATTGGTATATCGATGTCTCTGATTGGCTGGCTCATGGTGGTCGTGGTGTGCGCCTTGCCCATGTGGAGGGTCACTGCTTTCATTGGCGCTAACATCATCACGGCTCAGACCATCTGGCAGGGCATGTGGATGAACTGTGTGGTGCAGAGTACAGGCCAGATGCAGTGCAAAGTGTATGACTCCATGCTGGCTCTGCCCCAGGACCTGCAGGCCGCCCGCGCCATGATCATCATCTCCATCCTGACGGGGATCTTTGGAATCATATTGTCAATCGCTGGTGGGAAATGCACCAACTGCATCGAGCAGGAGCGATCCAAGTCGAAGGCTTGCATCCTGGCTGGGATTTTGTTCATCGTCTCGGGGTTGCTCTGTCTCATTCCAGTCTCCTGGTCTGCCAACACCATCATCACCAACTTCTACAACCCGTTAACGCTCAACGCTCAGAGGTACGAGTTAGGAGCGGCGCTGTACATCGGCTGGGCGGCTTCTGCACTGCTGCTGATGGGAGGTGGGCTGATGTGTTGGAACTGCCCACCCAAAGATGAACAGCCTCACTACGTACCCAAATTCATCCCCGTGAAGTCAGCCTCCACATCAAGGGAATATGTATAAGATGGTTAACACTTGCTGCATAGACTTTTGAGGGCACAGGAGAGAAATGGTAGTTTGCTTGACTGAAGCTGAATCCTGAGGTTGTGTCAAAGTGACCTTTCTCACAGCTGACATTTTGCCCCGTCAAGCAAGTTAAAAGCATAAACAATGGCTTCGTTCCATTTAGTTGTGCTGACAGGGCCAGGCTGTCACACCTTACAAAGCCTTCATAAACGTTATTGTGCTTTTCCTGCTGTCGAAATGTCTCATTATTTTTCAGAATATTCACGTCTCGGTCTAAACTTTAAAGATGAAAGAGCCTTTTTAATCCATGCTGTATTGTGGCAAAAGAATAAATAACATTTGTAATTTGATTATAATTCATCTGTGTAAATATTTAGTCAAGACTGCTGTAAGGATTTCACAGTGTGATTGTCGTCATTGTAAAAACAACAGGTGAAGGAAAGTCAGAGGAAAGTCTTTTTATTTTCACACAGTCTGCTAATTCCACATTTATATTTCTGTCTTTCTGGATCTTGTAATGTTCTTTCACTGTAAATAAACTCTCTGGATGATTACTGTCTGCTTGCGTCTGAGAAACTAATGATATTAAAATAAATAGTAATAATAAGCTGAGGAGCTGATTCTGCAGGAATGAAGTGGAGATGATATTAACTATTGTTTTCTAGGTGATGTAGATTCAATACAGGCGATAAGTCGCCTCCTTTAAAAGTCGTTGGTGTTTATTTGCAAAAGAAAAGTGTTTTTTCCGTACAGTGTCACGTTACTGTGTAGGCGTGTGAAAACAGTTTCAGTTGGTGTCAGTCGTCAACAGTTTGTTTAGCAGACAGAGGTTTCTGTCACAGGATGTGGCAGGTTTTCTTCCCCCATGTGACTCATCAATGTTTATTAATAAATAGATAAGTTCTCCTTTTCAGCCTGGTGCTCATTGTCTTAACTGGGCCACATTTTATGTGCTTATGTGCCTAAAGGATACTTCTTTTTTTTAAATCATCATTCAAAAACCTCTCCTCTGGTTGTATTATAAGATATTTTGAGCTGATGTTGCTCAAAACTTCAATTCCTCCTGAAAGTATTTTCAGTTAAACAAACTGCGGTGTGAGAAACTAACACAACATCTAAAAATAAAGTAAACTTGAGACAGAGACCTTCAAAAAAAAAAAGTGATCTTGAGTCCAAGAATGAGCTTGAGTACAACAACACTGGGCACAGGACTGGGGGATTTACACAGATGTCCTGATAAGTGAAATCAAGACACCCGGAGACTAAATACAGAAGCACAGAAGTAAGGTGAGACGATGAAGCACAGGTGAAAACTATCAGGGTGGAATAGATCCCCAAAAGTGGTGGGAGAACTCAACAAAAGGCAGGAAGTAAATTAGCATAGGGCACGGAGAGGGGAGACCTACAAAATAAAACAGGAAACACTAAATAAGAGGAAACTCAAGAACACGACAACTTCAAATATTTAACCTTAAGAGAAGCAAGGTGCCAGTTTGGTGGAAGCCATTAGTGACACAAAATCCCATCGTGTGAAAACACAGTAAGAATAAAGAGAAGCTCACAGAGTGGTACCAAACCTCATAAACACAAACTTTAGCGTGATAAGGTCATCTGATTAGCTCTTAGCTGTGCTTGTTTATCAGTGGCGTGTTTGGACGTAACTAGAGGTAATTCGATCATTTGCCATCTATACCCGGTCTGAGCTGGTTTCATGACATTTGAAGTCACTTAAGTGGTTGTAACTCCATCCAATAACCCCGCTGTAGAGAAATCTGCATATGAAAGTGTGTTTTTCCCAAGAACAAAAGGAAGGCTTTGTTTGAAAAACAGGGGCCACTCCTCCAGCTTAAGGAACAGGAATCTAGTTTGGCCAGAAGAACTCACTTGACAACGACACAGCCCTCCTCCTGTACATTTTCTGACAGACAACAAGTGAGAGAGCTGCGTCAGTCCGAAAGACAATCAGTACTGAGGCGCTTCTCTCTCCTGCCGCAGACAAAGCCTCGTCAACATGGGGAGGATTGGCAAGGAAGTGGCAGGTCAGATCATAAGCTTCATTGGCTTTGTTGGGGTGGCGGTGACCTGTGGGATTCCCATGTGGAGAGTGACTTCCTACATCGGTGCCAACATCGTGACAGGTCAGATAGTGTGGGATGGCCTGTGGATGAACTGCATCATGCAGAGCACTGGGCAAATGCAGTGCAAGCTGAATGAGTCTGTTATGAGACTGACCAGAGACCTGCAAGCCGCCCGAGCCCTGGTCATCATCGCCCTCATCTTCGGCTTCATCGGCTTCCTCATCACCTTCATTGGAGCCAAGTGCATGGGCTGCCTGAAGACAGATTCATCAAAGGCCAAGGTGGTGATCGCAGGCGGCTGTCTCATCATCATTTCTGCCATCATCGTCCTGGTCCCCGTATGCTGGTCTGCAGCCATCACCATCACAGACTTCCAGAACCCCTTGACAATCGAGACTCAGAGGAGGGAAATCGGAGCCTCCATCTACATCGGCTGGGCCTCTGCTGCGTTTCTTCTGCTCGGTGGGATCATCCTAACCACATCCTGCCCTCCTCAAAAACCCATGTATGGATATCCAGGCTACCCACCGGCACCAATGTACCCTTATGCAGCTCCAAACCCGGCAATGTACGGCCCTGTGTATGCTCCGGCATCCAGCCGACCATATTCAGGCACTGGGACATACTTACCAAACAAACCATATGCAGCACCAACCACATACTCTGCTAGACAATACCTCTGAAAACTGAAAGGACAGAAAGAGGATAAAGACTGCGGATGGCTTCAGGATTTGTAATCCCATTAGTAAAACTGCACCAAAACACAGATTGTAATTCTAAAGGATGGTATGTATCCCAAAACATTGTTGGGATTTGAAATGAATTCACTAATATTCACTGTGACCTCTGATGATTCTGAATATTTCATAACATGTTTTGCTCTTTTGGATTGATTCTATGCTCTTAAGTAGAAATCTTTCTAGTCCATGAAGTCTTGATGTGAGAGGAATATTGTGTCAACATGGCAGTGTAGCAGTGAACGCTGAAATGCTTTTCCAATAAATCAGTGTCGATGTATTTATGAGCCGATTTTATACATAGTTATGATTTGAGATGTTGATGATTTCTGTAAATGTCACTTTATTTTTGAGAATTTCAATAAAACGTATATATCACTTCACTGTTTGTGGAGTCATTATCCCAACATATTGTCTTTCTGTGTGAGTGTAAGTGTGAGTGAGAGGCAGAATATATTTTTTCTTCTATAAATCTAAATAAACCATATGAAAGGATTTTCTAAATCAATAATTTTACTGCAAACTATGAGCAGTTTATTTAAAAAAAAACAAATATGATAAACCTCGTAAATAACTTTCATTCTAACTGGAAAAATACCCCTAAATCAATGACAAATGAACAGAAGTAAAATCAAGGAAATTAAACTATAAGTTGACGGCCCGTCCGTTAACGTCTGACATCCGGTGATACTCCCACCCATGCTTGTGTTTTTTTTTAAAACCTGAAACCAGTGACTGGACCTGATCTTCCGGTAACTCGCCCCGTCAAAGGCTGGCCACTGGCAGAGCATTGTTCCAGTCAGGAATGAGGAGCCTCTTTATGAGCCTCATTTACATAGAGTTGTTTCTGACTGATGTTCATCTCATCGAAACCATTGTCCGCATATGAATAATGTGAAGAATGTCGCTGGACTGGAAAAGCTTTCTGGTTTCAGGTCAGAGGGAAAGACGTCATGACTCCACCTACTCAATAAACATCCTTATAACCGACGTAAATGTGCCACAGTGTTCACTTAACTTTACAACCCCGAGCGGAGCTGAGCTGCTTCTGAAACCTCTTCAGCCTTTTTTCAAGTGATTCAAACAAGACCTCATCATGGTGTCGATGGGACGACAGATGCTGGGCTTTGCCCTGGCGATCATCGGTTTCCTGGGGACCATCATCGTGTGCGCCCTGCCTATGTGGAAGGTCACAGCCTTCATTGGAGCCAACATTGTGACAGCGCAGGTCATCTGGGAAGGTTTATGGATGAACTGTGTGACGCAGAGCACAGGCCAGATGCAGTGCAAGATCTATGATTCTCTGCTGGCTCTACCTCAGGACCTTCAGGCTGCCAGAGCTCTTGTGGTCATCGCCATCATCGTTGCTGCCTTTGGGGTCCTTCTGGGCATTGCGGGAGGCAAGTGCACCAACTTTGTGGAGGATGAAAGCGCCAAAGCCAAGGTGGCCATTGCTGCTGGAATCATCTTCATTTGTGCTGGTGTTCTCATCCTTATCCCCGTCTGCTGGTCTGCCAACACCATCATCAGGGATTTCTACAACCCCATCATGACCAATGCCCAGAGGAGAGAGCTGGGGGCTGCGCTTTACATCGGCTGGGGCACGGCTGCACTTCTGCTCCTGGGTGGTGGCCTCCTCTGCAGCTCCTGCCCGCCTAAAGAAAGCCCAGAGTATCCAGTCAAGTACGCCGGTGCCAGGTCCACAGCCACCAGCCGGGCCTACGTCTGAGAGGTTCATTCTTCTGAAAAGGACAACAGACTTTATTTTTGTTTCCTCGAGTAACCCTGCTTTGCTGTGAGTTTATGACATCACCACAAGTTGTGTCTCAGTTCTTAAAAAGTGACCAAAGTTAGAGCGAACTGCCTGAAGAATTGAGACTTCTTGTGGTGTCGGCAAGAAAGAGTGTTTCTTGAGGAATGGGAAACACAGAAGAAAGATGTGGTGTGAAACTGCAGAGTTGGCAAGGTCATCTTCCAACGACTGGACTGAGTTATTATATGTAAAGCTTGTATCAAACCTAATTTTCTTTCGAATGTTTGGTATGGAAGGAATCTTGTACAGTACACTGATACATTACGAATTGTTGCATAAGATATTATAAATATATTTGTTCAATAGCAATACCATAAAACTGCTTTTGTTTACTGAAATCAATGATTTTTAATAAAGTTTCATAAATTATATCCTCTTGTGCCTCACTGAGTTTTGTTTGTATCCTACGGCATCACAAATACAGTAAATGTGCAAACTCAAACAGGACCAGTGATTGATTGAGAGCATTTAATCTTAAATAACTAGATCTGATGGTGTGCCATGTTTCAAAGCAAGCCCTTTATCATGTCAGAGGTGGTGGTGTCCCTGTTTCTGACTGATCTGACTGAGTTTTTTAGGTTACAGGAAATAAAGCTGTAGTTTTTTAAACCTCAATCAGGTCACAAAAAAGAAAGTATATAGAGTAAAAGCTGAAGTCATTGTAACCACACAGAGTATTCAAAAACACCCAGCAGTTCAGGCAGACGTTAAACTAGTTCAACCAGTTTTACAGTGTTGTGTTTTTTCATACAACCGGTTACAGTGTGTTACTTTCAACGTGTATTAAGAGCCATACCCATTCACCTCCAGCATTTAAAACAACAACCTGGATTAAAAAGTCTTTCTTTCTTTCTTTCTTTCTTTCTTTCTTTCTTTCTTTCTTTGACATCCAGTAATTGTCATTATTTAAACTTAAAAAGAAAAGATTCATTCAGCTCATTCGTTCCAGATTTACGGTCCCCTGCACACAAGAGACAAGCTGGTATTTTTTAGTCTTCTTTTTTTTTTTAGATGTTTATTTCTGGTATCATATGCATCCCGAGGTCCACAAACCGGAACCAGCACACATAGCCTAGGGTTAGTTTTATGAATGATTTGATGCATCACACAGGCGTTGTGATATAGATTTAAATCAGTCAGCCGGAGAAGACCAAAGCGATGAAAGCGAGGTCTTGTGGGGGCATTGTACTCTGACGCAGTTCGGATAATCTGTTTTCGAAGGCTTTCTAACCTTTTCAGATAAGCAGATTTGCCTCTGCTTGAATTCATGTCACTGTTGATGCACATTTAGTCTAAAGCAGCAGAATGTGTATGAGGGGGTTTACTTAAGTGATCTCATTATAATAAAGCCACATGTCATAGATGTGTCTCACTGATGTGTTTCTTTTAGTTTTTGTACAACAATGGAGCTCTTTGGAGACACAGAAGAAATTTCAGAAAGGATAATAAACTAATTATGGCTCAGAGGTATAAGATATATATCAGGCTTTGGGTACACACACAGTTCTTGTTACTAGGATGAATCCATAGTTTTGCTCTTTTCATAGGATTCGTTAATGAAAGGAAAAAACACAGAATATCATAAAGGTCAAAAATTAGCTTTTCATTTCAGGATTTGTTTGTTTTTGTTTGTTTTTTATCACACTGAATGACAGTCAGTGAGATTATGAAGTTTTTTTAGGCTAAGGAAATCTAAACAAACAAACAAATTATAAAAATTCTAATTTAAAAAAAAAAAATCTACATAGTACTGTTAAAAAGGGGGGGAGGGTATTTCCGAGTCCGCCTTCATGATGTGTGAAAAAAAATGCGCCACATCCTGATAAACCAACGGAAATGTGCCACAGTGTTCGCTCGACTTTACAACCCGAGCTGAGCTGAGCTGCTTCTGAAACCTTCAAGTCTTCAGCTTCTTTTCAAGTGGTTCAAACAAGACCTCATCATGGTGTTGAAGGGATGTCAGATGCTGGGCTTTGCCCTGGCGGTCATCGGTTTCCTGGGGACCATCATCGTGTGCGCCCTGTCTATGTGGAAGGTCACAGCCTTCAATGGATCCAACATTGTGACAGTGCAGGCACTCTGGGAAGGTTTATGGATGCACTGTGTGGTCCAGAGCACAGGCCAGATGCAGTGCAAGATCTATGATTCTCTGCTGGCTCTACCTCAGGACCTTCAGGCTGCCAGAGCTCTTGTGGTCATCGCCATCATCGTTGCTGCCTTTGGGGTCCTTCTGGGCATTGCGGGATGCAAGTGCACCAACTTTGTGGAGAATGCAAGAACCAAAGCCAAGGTGGCCATTGCTGCTGGAATCATCTTCATTTGTGCTGGTGTTCTCGTCCTTATCCCCGTCTGCTGGTCTGCCAACACCATCATCAGGGATTTCTACAACCCCATCATGAGGAGAGAGCTGGGGGCTGCGCTTTACATCGGCTGGGGCACGGCTGCACTTCTGATCCTGGGTGGTGGCCTCCTCTGCAGACCCTGCCCACCTAAAGACAGTCCAGAGCATCCAGTCAGGTACTCCGGTGCCATGTCCACAGCCACCAGCCGGGCCTAAGTCTGAGAGGTTCATTCTTCTGAAAGGGACAGCAGACTTTATTTTTGTTTCCTCGAGTAACCCTGCTTTGCTGTGAGTTTCTGACACCACCACAAGTTGTGTCTCACTTCTTAAAGATTTGCCTCTGCTTGAATTCATGTCACTGTTGATGCACATTTAGTCTAAAGCAGCAGAATGTGTATGAGGGGGTTTACTCAAGTGATCTCATTATAATAAAGCCACATGTCATCGATGTGTCTCACTGATGTGTTTCTTTTAGTTTTTGTACAACAATGGAGCTCTTTGGAGACACAGAAGAAATTTCAGAAAGGATAATAAACTAATTATGGCTCAGAGGTATAAGATATATATCAGGCTTTGGTTACACACACAATTCACACTGAATGACAGTCAGTGAGATTAGGAAGTTTTTTGAGACTAAGGAAATCTAAACAAACAAACAAATGATATATAATGAATTATAATAAAAATAAAAATAAATCAACATAGTACTGTTAAAAAGGGGGGGAGGGTGTTTCCGAGTCCGCCTTCATGATGTGTAAAAAAAACCAGTGCCACAGTGTTCGCCACATCCCTATAACCAACGGAAATGTACAACAGTGTTCGCTCGCCTTACAAACCGAGCTGAGCTGAGCTGACTTGAAACCTTCAAGTCTTCAGCTTCTTTTCAAGTGGTTCAAACAAGACCTCATCATGGTGTCGATGGTACGACAGATGCTGGGCTTTACCCTGGCGATCATCGGTTTCCTGGGGACCATCATTGTGTGCTCCCTGCCTATGTGGAAGGTCGGAGCCATCAATGGAGCCAACATTGTGACAGCGCAGGCACTCTGGGAAGGTTTATGGATGAGCTGTGTGGTCCAGAGCACAGGCCAGATGCAATGCAAGGTTTACGACTCCGTGCTCGCTCTGTCAAGTGACCTCCAGGCTGCCCGCACCCTCATCATCACCTCCATCCGGGTTGGCGTCATGGCTCTCCTCTTGTTCATCGCAGGGGGTAAATGCATCAACTGCGTGGAGGATGAGGGCTCCAAAGCCAAATTCGGCGTGGCGTCTGGTGTGCTCTTCATCATCGCTGGTGTTATGTGCCTCATCCCTGTGTGCTGGACGGCAAACACCATCATAAATGACTTCTACAACCCGTTGATGATGGGCTCTCAGAAGAAGGAGCTTGGAGCTGCAGTCTTCATCGGCTGGGGGGCCGCAGGCCTCCTCATCCTGGGTGGTGGATTCCTCTGTGCCAACTGCCCTCCCAAGGATAACTACTCTGCCAAGTATTCAGCTGCCCGTTCATCTGGACCCAAGGACTACGTCTGAGGAGAGAAGAGACAAATGAGAAGGCCAATAGACTTGAAAAAAGACTTGGATCAAATAAGCATCAGTGATTTTTGGTTTGGTACTTTCACGTTGAGTTACAGCACCTCAGGATTTGTTTCATCAGTGGGAGTGAAAAAAAGATGCATATTATACATATCGAACGTGTGACTTTGTGTTCATTGAATCTGTATTACTTTTCCTTTGTTTTCATCCATTTGTACCCTTTTACATATCATTTCATTGTTCAAACTTGAATGTCTGAAACTGTAAATAAAGATTTTTTTTTTTAAATCAACCTGGAATCATTGTGTTTTATTTACAACATGTTAAATTAAAACAGCTTCATCGTGAGAGAAAAAGGAGGCTGCAGGAAGAAACCAGAAGGTGTGGCTCTGCCATACTCGACGGGTCTTAGATGATTAATAACTAAAAGCCACAACCCTAACCCTTTATGAAAAGAATACAAAACAAAAATAAATATACAACAAGCTGTAAAATACTCTTTTTCTGTGAGCAGACAAAATTTTGGGAGATGACTGAACTTTAAAGAGAGATTTTATATATTATAAAGTAAATACTTGATCATGCATACTGTGTTTTAGTTATTTACCAATCATAAATCATAAATACACTGACCTCCAGTGTTTGACTCATTATCTGTCAAACACTGCCCCTTGTTGTTCACAAAATAACACATCCTCTATCAAATTCAAATACCGTGTCATGGAATTAGGGTCAAGACCAAGACCAGACAGTATATAGCCTACATAGGTACAGTGCTTAACAAATTTATTAGACCACCACCCAATGTAAAGTTTATGCCACAGCTGCCCTAAATGAACAACATTGGTAATTACCAAGATTTCTTATGTTTCTGTAAAAAAAACAACTAGTTTGTCAGGTACTAGTTTCGACTGAAACTAGAGCTGAAGCGTTTCCCTCACCGGGACAGTTTAACTGAGGTGGAGGGGGCATTTTAATTCCACTTTTTTTGATTCTACTTAGATTGTTGTAGTACTTGAGATTGGTCTTGACCACTTTTTGAAGGTCTTGGCCTCGTCTTGGGCTTTTTTTACTCGGTCTCGTCTCGGTCTCTGACATATAGGACACTGGACATTATTTCAGGATTGGTCAAGACCACAGCTGTGGGGATATCACCAGTGTTTCTATAT
This sequence comes from Larimichthys crocea, assembly GCF_000972845.2. Taxonomy (NCBI): domain Eukaryota; kingdom Metazoa; phylum Chordata; class Actinopteri; family Sciaenidae; genus Larimichthys; species Larimichthys crocea. Next base: position 26,200,542 of record NC_040017.1, read on the forward strand.
TATTTACTTAATAATGTCTAGTTTGTCCCACCTCATCTTCATCCAAAAGAATATGTGAAACCCAAACCCTTATTGTGCCTGCACACAAAGAATCCTGCACGGCTGGTATTGTTTGGCCGGGCCTCTAATGTGTCCTTAATACCTTAGTTATCTCACCTCTTATTCTTCATTCTCTCCTGCTTCGGATGCACCTTAACACCTCGTCAGCTGTTACTTTTCTCTCAGAGGACGATGGCTTTCATGGGGATGCAGATGGCTGGCTGCGCCCTGGCTCTTTTCGGCTGGATCGGGGTGATCGTTGTCTGTGGTGCACCCATGTGGCGGGTCACCGCTTTTCTTAGCCACTATGTTGTTGTAGAGACATATCCGTTTAGGTGGGAGGGCATCTGGATGAGCTGCATGGTCCAGAGTACAGGCCAGATGCAGTGCAAGGTGTATGACTCCATGCTGGATCTGGGTTCTGCCCTCCAGGGGGTCCGGGCTCTGGTGGTAGTCTCCATCATCACAGGCATCATAGGGCTCCTCGTCGCTTTCGCTGGTGGAAAGTGCACCAACTTCATTCCAGAGAAGAGGACCAAGGCGAAGGCTTCAGTGGTAGCTGGTGTGATCCTGATCATCAGTGGATTACTCTGCATTATCCCTGTTTCCTGGACTGCCAGCATTATCATCAGGGACTTCTACAATCCTCTGCTTGTTGTCGCTCAGAAAAGAAAGCTGGGGGCTTCTCTTTACGTCGGCTGGGGCACCGGGGCTCTGCTGGTCTCCGGAGGAGCACTTCTATGTGCCAGCTGCCCCCCCAAAGAGGATGAGACCCCCTCTGTGAATTACCTCCTGAACAAGTCTGGAGGAAATAGCAAAGAGGATTTACTCCAATCTTGTCTGGTTGATGACTGTCCGCTTTGAAACTTGTTGCTGTGAAATAGCAAGAAAAGACACAAACACAGGCAACCCACAATGAAGGAAATATGCACTTTGGATGTATGAAGATGCGTCGGGACTTGAAATCCTGTTGGCTGATCTGCTGAGTAAAGAATGACCTGCTTTGAAAAGTTTCCTGCCCACCTAAAGACAGTCCAGAGCATCCAGTCAGGTACTCCGGTGCCAGGTCCACAGCCACCAGCCGGGCCTAAGTCTGAGAGGTTCATTCTTCTGAAAGGGACAGCAGACTCTATTTTTGTTTTCTCGAGTAACCCTGCTTTGCTGTGAGTTTCTGACACCACCTCAGTTCTTAAAGATTTGCTTCTGCTTGAATTCATGTCACTGTTGATGCACATTTAATCAGTGTTCAAAGCAGCAGAACGGTGTATGTGTATGAGAGGGTTGACTTAAGTAATCTCCAGTGCCTAAACTGATAATAATGAAGCCACATGTCAACCAGAGCAGCAGTGTGGCAATGATGCAGCTCTATGGAGACACAGAATAATGTTCAGAAAGGATAATACGGGTTATGGGTCTCACTCTGCTCACACAATAGGGATGTGAACACTCTTAAAGTCCTTTAAAACACAAAAAAACAGTTTCTTGATCTTAAAGTCACAAATTCAATGTGCCCAAGAACAGCTACACCTTACACAGACAAAGAAATGACAACGAAACGCTGACGTCATAACATCGATTTAATCTTCAATTGTAATTTGACGCTTTCACTTCATGTTTTTTAGTTTTGGTTGGTCAGTTATTATAGATTATAGATTCATATATATATATATATATATAAATGCTTTGTGAAGGCAACTGGCTCACATGTCATGTGGACATTCCAGTCTAAATAAAAACATTTGAAAAGACTTTTGCTGTATATTTTTAATCTTATTTTATTTAATGAACTACATAATCTTGTTTCAGTTCATTTTTCCTTTCAAGTCGTCTCTCACCTAGTTTTAGATTTAGTTGTTTGTAGTTGATTTCTATCATGAGGCATGTCATCATCAGAAATATGATGTCAGGGCAGCGGTACAGAGTGTTTCACAGGTGTGAACACACCCTGTTGTGTTGGTCTGATTTACCTGGTTTCGCATTCCTAAGCAGCCCTTTGCCATCAGGGAGAGAAACTACCTGAACCTGTTATGTATGAATGACTGTGTGTGTCACTGATGTCCGAGTGGGACAAATGCATTACGATCTATCCCATCAATAATAAAGTAATGACTCAAAATTAATTTCAGGAAATGAGTAATTCAATTAGCCTTTATTGCTTTCACAGTGTATACAATGTTATTCTTTAAAATCTGTTAGACCTGATCACATTTTTTTAAGAGTAACACTTTATTTTTTTTAAATGCTCTTCTACACAACAGTAAGTGTCAGCATCAAAATAATTACAATACTTGTGGAGGTAAATGAAATGAAATGACCTTATTCTTTTGGCATTTTGTTCCTCAGTCAGTAAGTTTCTTCTTTAAATATGTGCTGTGATTTATTTCAGACTCATTTTACACCCATTGTGCACACATAGATACATGTATGTATGTACACGTAGAGACAAATCACTGTTTGCCTTGAGGCTGTGCATTGAATGGCTGAATGGATGCATTTAGTTCTCACTGTTTGCAGACTTGTGACCTTTCCTGACATTAACTATACTGTGCTGTTGCTCAAACACTCTCTGCTCTCCACTCTGCACTCAGACTGCCTACATTTTTCTACATGGCGCATTTACACAAAACTTTGTGTAACACAATCCTCATCTTCATCCAGAAGAATATGTGAAACCAAAACCTTCATTGTGCCTGCACACAAAGAATCCTGCACGACTGGTATTGTTTGGCCGGGCCTCTAATGTGTCCCTAATACCTTAGTTATCACGCCTCCTATTCTTCATTCTCTCCTGCTTCGGATGCACATTAACACCTCGTCAGCTGTTACTTTTCTCTCAGAGGACGATGGCTTCCATGGGGATGCAGATGGCTGGCTGCGCCCTGGCTCTTTTCGGCTGGATCGGGGTGATCGTTGTCTGCGGTGCACCCATGTGGCGGGTCACCGCTTTTATTGGCAACAACATAGTGACATCTCAGGTCATGTGGGAGGGCATCTGGATGAGCTGCATGGTCCAGAGTACAGGCCAGATGCAGTGCAAGGTGTATGACTCCATGCTGGCTCTGGGTACTGACCTCCAGGGGGCCCGGGCCCTGGTGGTGGTCTCCATCATCACAGGCATCATAGGGCTCCTCGTCGCTTTCGCTGGTGGAAAGTGCACCAACTTCATTCCAGAGAAGAGGACCAAGGCGAAGGCTTCAGTGGTAGCTGGTGTGATCCTGATCATCAGTGGATTACTCTGCATTATCCCTGTTTCCTGGACTGCCAGCATTATCATCAGGGACTTCTACAATCCTCTGCTTGTTGACGCTCAGAAAAGAGAGCTGGGGGCTTCTCTTTACGTCGGCTGGGGCGCCGGGGCTCTGCTGGTCTGCGGAGGAGCACTTCTGTGTGCCAGCTGTCCCCCCAAAGAGGATGAGACCCCCTCTGTGAAGTACCTCCTGAACAAGTCTGGAGGAAATAGCAAAGAGGATTCACTCCAATCTTTTACACCAACAAAGACGTATATTTGAGACTTCTAAAAGGGGAGAAGAGAAGTCTGGTTGATGAAACTTGTTGCTGTGAAATATCAAGAAAAGACTTAAACACAGGCAACCCACAATGAAGGAAACGTGCACTTTGGATGTATGAAGATGAAGTCTGACATCTTTGAATATTCGTATTGTTACTCTCGGTATTGTATATAGGGCATTTTACATGTTTGGGAAAGTGGTCTGTTTCTTTCAGTTCTTTTGATATTTGTGATTTAATTTTTCCGCAATAAATGACCTTTGTATTGTAAGGCTTTTTCTCTCTTAAGCTTCTTGTTTATATATTTCATATATATGAGCCTGTGGTTAGACCAAAACACAGAGAGAACCTGTTTGTCAGGTACCAAAGATCACTATCCAGGGAACAAACGTGGTGACTCAGGGACTTAAAATCCTGTTGGCTGATCTGCTGAGTAAAGAATGACCTGCTTTGAAAAGTTTCACCCATCACTGTCAACATTTGCTGCATAAATACTCATTCCTGTAATTAAAAAGGGGATTATCTGAAGACGATGTCACTGTTTTTTCCTCTGAGAAACTCAAATATTTGGATTTCATTTGATTTTTTCAAAGATGGTTTTGATTTGAAGGGATGTTTTGCTTAGTTCACAGTCACGCCAACCTGCTGAGTGCTTTCTCATGTTATCTGGCTGTGGATCAGAGAGAAGGCAGGGTCCGATTACTCAGCGTCACGAGAGCGTCAAATGTGCTAAACCACAAATTTCTTCACCATGTGTTTCTGCTTCCTCGGTGGTTTACTTTAACACTTATCTCCACAGTGACTTTCTGTATTCTGAGCACAACAAACGTATAAAGATAGACGTAAAATATCAATAAGCTCGACACCTATGTGTTAATGTTACATTAATATATGTGCTTCAGTTTAACATGAATTAATTCCATCCTAGTGAAATACCTTATGTTTAGTCTTTATATCATTTCCATCACATAAAATATGTCATTCAAAGTTCTCACACTGAAAAGATTCATGGGATTTGTTACTCAAAAGGAAATTAAAGTGATAAAACCGCCACCTCAGTCATTACTGCCCCGTTTAGCTGTTTTCAAATAAATGAAAACAAATAAAATATATATTTAAATCTAACAGACTTGTACAAGTCTAAAAGAGTGATAACACATCTTGAAATGAAAGATTTTAATCCTCCTAAACACACGAACATGAATTTAAAAAAAATACAGGATAGAAACCAACATGACATTTCCTGGATGTCACATGATGTGGACTATAAGTAACTGTAACCACTTCCTTCAAATAATCTGACATGTTTGTAACACAGACACTGTTCAAAGACACAAAGTGTAAATCTTGTCATTGTGTTTGTCTTTTGTGATATACTGCTACCTAGTGGCCCTGGGCTGCCACAGCTGTAAAGCCCCTACATTCTTCTCTGATGACTACACTTCAGCTTTACTGAAAACATGTCTGATGCAGAGAAACACTTCAGCTCTGTCTGTTTTTATCTGTCCATAAATGTTTGTGTTCTTCTCCACCCTCTGTTTCTCAGGGTGTGGCCCCATGGCTCTGCAGGTGCTGGGTATCAGCCTGTCCATGATAGGCGTTGCTGGGACCATCCTGATCTGCGCTCTGCCCATGTGGAAGGTGACAGCGTTCATCGGCACCCATCTGGTGGTCATGCAGGTGTTCTGGGAGGGTCTGTGGATGACCTGTGTCAGCGAGTACACAGGGCAGCTGCAGTGTAAGCTCTATGATGCCCTGCTGGACCTGGAACCAGACCTCCAGGCAGCACGTGGCCTCATCTGCATCAGCCTGGTGCTGGGATGTTTGGGATTTCTCATCTTTGTCCTGGGAGCTCGCTGCACCAACTGCCTGAGCCACCCGAGGATCAAGGCTCGGCTTGTGGTGAGCTCCGGGGCCACCTTCTGCCTCGGAGCCCTCACCACTGTAGTTGCGGTTTCCTGGACGGCCAACTCCATCATCACCGACTTCCACAACCCACGTGTCCCTGAGGCGCTGAAGAGGGAGCTCGGAGCAGCCATATATTTAGGCTTTGTGACATCTGGGCTGCTGTTCTGTGGGGGAGCCATTCTGTGCACGAGCTGCCCACCACAGAGGCCCAGACTACCCTCCAGTGGGTACACACTGGCCAGGACAGCCACACACAGCAGCTACGCCATCAAGAACTATGTGTGAAGTATGGACTGAGGAGTGAACACCGATCATCGTTTAGGATAAATACCGAACTGTGTGATATAACATAATTGGCCATATACGAAGTAGATATACAGCAAACATAGATGTTTAAATATATACGAAAGGTTTGCTTTGCAATACATCCTGATAAGTTTCTATAAACATGTTTCTAAATGTCCCACACAGCTAAAATTAACTGACATCTCAACTTTTAAAGTGCAAATGAGTCACGACATGGTTTTATGAAGAACGACTGTCGCCTCTTCCTTTCACAGAGACGGTCAGAGAACTGATCTGTACCCCTGTAGCTGAACGTGCATGCTTTTTTTTTTTTTTTTTAAACCAGTAGAGAATGACATTAATCATGTTTTAGTCATGTCATCGTGTTTTATATATCATTTTCCAGTTGCCATGCTGAACGTTTGTGATCTTAGAATTGAAAATAAACACTGCAGACATTAGGTGTCATTGCTGTTTTCTACCCTGCAGCTCAACACAAATCCAAATATCAGAGAGAAAGAGAGAGAGAGAGAGAGAGCTGGTGGCTCTTTAAATCAAGTTCTCTCTGAAACCTGACTCAGTGACTGAAGAATCACAGCACAGTGGAATCTTTGTTTTCCCTCCGCCCAGAAGCTGGGAGAAAGGGATTGTTTTGAAACCATGGCAGAGAAAACAGAGGGATTTCCCTCCTCCACCCAGCCGCAGTCCTGCCGTGCCTTTTTTTCCCCAACAAATACCAAAGAGCCGGTTTCCCTCTATCTGAACAAGCATGCAAAACAGACACACACACCTACTCACACACACACACCCATACGCAGACTGTCTCTGCCTCACACATTAAAATAAACACCCCACCCTCTGTAGCCAGCTGCTTCTGGTTAGGCCTGTGGTGAAGAGGAGGAGCAGGCAGGCCAGAGTCATGGAGCGGCAGCTGGAGCTCGCTGCCCTCGGTCTGGCTGTCACAGGTTGGTTTTGTGCCATTCTGACGCTCTGCCTGGCTCTTTGGACGGTGAGCGGCACCCTGGACGGCACCACTGCCACTCTGCCTGCCTACTGGGATGGGGTGTGGTTGGAATGGGATCACTGGGACTTGGCTCACGACGGTAGCCTGCATTGCTCCTTCTACCAGTCTCTCATGTCTCTATCTGGAAGTTTTCGAACTTGGAGAGCCCTCATCATGGCAGCAGTCGGAGCCGGGGCCTTTGCTGCGGTGATTGGAGCAGCGGGGGCAGTGTGGTTACCTCAGCGTGGACAGGTCAAAGTCTTTTCTGGTAGTCTCTTTGTGTTGTCTGGGATCCTGCTGCTGATCCCCATTGCCTGGACGTGCCATCACACCAGTCAGCCACTGGAGGGCGTTGTGCTGCTGAGAAGAGACTGGGGACCTGCGTTGTACCTCGGCTGGATCTCCTTTGCTCTGATGCTGGTCGGTGGGGTGTATCTCACCACCAGATGCCCCACTTATGAGAGGCAGGTGCAGCAGCCTGAAGCCCCAAACCAAGAGGACATCGCTCACCACCCGCTGAGCTGGATCAACAGGACTACGTTCACAAACAGCCAGTACGAGCGGAGGTCACAGCCTATCTGATCAGAATGTGATGTGCTATTTAAGTGCGAGTGATTAAACTGGAAAATCATGAACATGTGAAATGACTGTGGATAGATTTCAAGAACTTCTGGCTGCACTTGTCGAGTAACGATGCACTGGCTTCATTAAGAATGAACAATAGAAAGTAGAAGCACAGCGACGTGTCATGTAAATAGTTTCATGATAGAGATAAGGGTAGGACTTTGAATTTGCATCTTGTTTTGCGTGTCTATAGAAGCTTGCACACTGTATATACTGTATCTTGTTCCCAATTCAATACTACTGCAAACTCATACACTAGTTTGCTTTACATGATGCAATTATTGAAACTAAACTGACATTGAGACATTGTGTCTTCAGTGAGTAAATACTGATCTTAAAACTAAAATACTGTATCGCACAAATACATTGCCTTACATTAGAGTAATGCAATTTCATGTTTGTTTGTTGTTGAGTCGCAAAAATGTTTACAACCGAGATGAATTCTTCTGCACAAAAAGGACACTGTGGAATAAAGCATTGCACATGATTCAGACATGTTTGCTCACAAAGGTTTTTTGGACTTAAGCCGTGCATGACGTGAAGTTTGAACACTTGAGCAGTAATTAGATGTAATTATTTGTTTTCCAACGTCTTGTGAGCACTGCACGGTGACAGAATATAAATCATGGTAAAAAAATCAAGATAATATCAATGCAATTTTAGATTGTGCTGTAGAACACTGTACAACAGGGGTAACAACAGGAATATGCATGTTTATGAGGAAAATGACTGCGAATACACGGAAAAGAAAATATCTGGTTAAATATTTATTTGCTACAGAGCAAACTCATTTATTATGACAAAATATACATTAACGGGTTAAAGGAATTATTCATAAAACTGTGAAGTTGAGCATGACTGCATGGCACACAAAGTCTGACGGAAGGCAGAGACGATCTGAAATAATAAAGATGGATAAATCAGAACTCTATACTGAGCTGCACGTTATATGGTGTTTATTCAGATAAGATATAAATGCTCAAACTTATTGTCCAAACACATTCCACCCAGCATGCAAATCTGGCAAATAATAGCAGTCATATAAACGCAGAGGCTGGGAAACAGAAGTATGAATCTCTTTGTAAATATAGTCTCTTCAAAGAGGGTTAGTGTGGATAAGGTGCAGAGTCCTGACTGGCTGTGTTACTATAATTTCTCATCGCCCTCCTCCACATCCTTCAGACTGAGAACTTCGAGAGAACCTCGGCCTTTGGTCTCGCAGCGGATCAGTTCATCGATCTCCCTGAAGCAGCCGGGATCCACCAGACACACCTGGGGGGGAGAGACAAAAGTCATCAGAGATCCACAGACTGGAACATATTTGTGTTTGTGTCATGTCAAGCTTAACGTCGCTCACCATTTCCAGCTCCTCATCAAAGTCTTCACTCTCCACAACCTGCAGGAGCGGCTTCAGCTTCTCCTTCAGCCTCTTGGCCTCCTTGGCTGGCAGCACCAATCGCAGCCTCATGTGGGCTCTCTGGATCTCCATGGTCTCCTTCAGCTGCCGGATGACTTCCAGAGCCTGAGAACAAAGACGGAGATCAGTTAGTCAAGACTAGAGACAAAGACTCCTTACAGCTTGAATAAGAAAACAACAATACAACACAGTGCTGTGTTTAAATGCATCACTGCCAACTGGAACTACAACTGCAGAGTCACTCCAGGATGGATAAGATATCCTTTGGACGTCCCTGCGAATGTTTTATCATCGTCTATTTGACTAAATCTTCAAATTATACTCTATGATTTTTTCAAAGTTAACTCATTAAAATTGTAATTTTAGGACGAAGTGATGACAGTGACAGCTGGAGATGGACAGGAAAACGGCGGCAGAGACGGGACTCTGGCTGAAATCTAACACGGGCTGCTGCAGTAACGACTCAGCATTAGTACACGGGGCGCACTTTATCAGAAAACCTTGATTTTGAGGTTTACGTAGATGTTTTTTTGTGCCGGTGGGACCCACTTATTTCACCCATTCACACACATTCATCATACACTTCAGGAGCAATCTGGGGTTCAGTATCTTTGACATGCAGCTGGGGATCGAACCGCCGACCGTCTGTGTTATAAAGATTAATACTGGGGTGTTTCTCGTGTCTCGTGCACTTCCCTTATTTGGACTGTGTTTTGCTGAGGATGGCAGGGAGAGACATCAGTAGTTCAAGGACAGGAGAGACAAGGACGTGAGAAACAGGCCTGAGAAGTGTCATTTTGATCCATAATGTTCATTACTGAGCAGAAAACCAAAAAGGAATGTTATGATATTATCTGTATCAGGTGGGAGGTGTCCGAGACAGCCCATTTTTAAAAAATGTATAAGAACCAACTGTTAAAGCTCCTCGAGGAGCCTTTTCTCTGTAACCCCTTTTTGTGTGTGTGCACACAGATGACGCCACAAATACCATACACCTGGAAATAGTGAAAGGGAATTATCATTTCTTATGTCCAGGAAGCCCTCATGGCTTAGAGTTAGAGCTCCTCGAGGAGCCTTTTCTCTGTAACCCCTTTTTGTGTGTGTGCACACAGATGACGCCACAAACACCATACACCCAGAATTAAGTCAAGGGGAATTATTATCTCTTATGTCCAGGAAGCCCTCATGGGTTAGAGTTAGAGCTCCTTGAGGAGCCTTTTCTCTGTAACCCCTTTTTGTGTGTGTGCACACAGATGACGCCACAAATACCATACACCCAGAAATAGTCAAGGGGAATTATTATCTCTTATGTCCAGTAAGCCCTCATGGGTTAGAGTTCCTCGAGGAGCCTTTTCTCTGTAACCCCTTTTTGTGTGTGTGCACACAAATGACACCACAAATACCATACACCCAGAAATAGTGAAAGGGAATTATTATCTCTTATGTCCAGGAAGCCCCCATGGGTTAGAGTTAGAGCTCCTCGAGGAGCCTTTTCTCTGTAACCCCTTTTTGTGTGTGTGCACACAGATGATGCCACAAATACCATACACCCAGAATTAAGTCAAAGTGAATTATTATCTCTTATGTCCAGGAAGCCCTCATGGGTTAGAGTTAGAGCTCCTCGAGGAGCCTTTTCTCTGTAACCCCTTTTTGTGTGTGTGCACACAAATGACACCACAAATACCATACACCCAGACATAGTGAAAGGGAATTATTATCTCTTATGTCCAGGAAGCCCTCATGGGTTAGAGTTAGAGCTCCTCGAGGAGCCTTTTCTCTGGGTCTCCTCACCTGCTGCTTGGTGCTCTTGCCGGCCTTCACGGAGTAGTGGATGTCCTTCATCGCCCGCTCGATGAGGTTGACCGTATACGGCCTCTTGGTCTCGGGGTTTACGCACTTCTCTGCCACGATAGTCGCGATGTCCCTGAACATGGTCTCCAGCTGAGAGTGCCTCTCCTTGTCTGACACCTGGAGCTCACCTTTGGCGAGGATCTGTCAGGAGACAGCAGACAGAAGATGAGTATTATAACCTTTAATGATGGCACGGCGTGCATCACACCTGTTACCTGTTTGCAGATCTCTGTCAGGTCATCTGTCCCAAAGGCTTTGTTCAGGTCGTCCTTCTTGGCCACCTGTCCTTTGGACACGTTGACGAACACGGAGCTTGTCTGCAGCACCTCGTCCAGGTCTTTCTCCCTGCAGGACAACAACAACACGTCTGGATGTTCACGCATGATGAACCACGTGTGAAATCATACAGTGCGCGTGCTGTCACTCACGCGCCGGATCTCCAGCTCATCACTTTGTTTTTGTAGCACGCGATCTCAAAGCGCTTCCCGGCTTTCTTCACGCGCACCACGGCCACGTTCGTCAGCCGGATCTGGTTCGTCGGCGTGAATATGGACATGTTTGTTTGTGTTTGTTTGTTTGTTTGTTTATGTGTGTGTCTGTGTCTGTGTGTGTGTGTGCAAAGTGACAACAACAACAATGTGATGTCGTAGGTGTGTGTGTGCTGCGGGTATGTCTCTCAGAAGTGGTCCGTGTGAAACCTCGACGTCAAACAACAGTTCCGCTTCTTCTTCAGTCAGTTTGTTCAGTTTATGAAGCATTTATAAAAAATAAGTATAAATAATATATAATAAATAAGATACCTGAAGTTATCGTGAGATGTATTATTATTTGTCAAGAGGAGTCATAGTTTCATTTAAAAAGTCTTCATATAAAAGTATTTATATTTATACCTGTGCCCTGTGTAACCAAAGGATTTTTAATTTCTCTGTACATATTTGTTATAGGTTAATCCTAATGTATGTTTAATGTATGTTTTTACTTAAAAATAATAATAATAAAATGTATTTATATATTATATATATATATATATAATTTATAAATAAATAAAATGTATGTATATAAATACATTTTATTTAGTTATACATTTTATTTATTTAAATGAATAAATAATATATATAAATATATATAAATAAAAATAAAAATAAAATTTTTTATTTATTTTAAAAAATATATTTATTTATTTTTAAATAAATTTATAAATAAAAACATGAGTTTTATTACGTACATTTTATTGATGTAAATAATTTATTACACACATTTTATTTTTTATTATAAATGTATATATATAAATATAAATTATAAATAATAAAGAACATCTATATAAATAAATTAAATAAATTGAATTTATATATAATAAATAATAAATTATATATATATATATATATATATATCAGTATCAGTATTAGTATTAATATGCACGCTTGTACAGAAACATTTAATAAACTTTATCATGTATTTAAGTATTCACCTTTTTGTGGCAGCTGCCACAGTGGGACTACACTTCCCATGATGCTCAGCGGCCAAACAATATGGTGTGTTGCAGCAGCAGCTGCAGAGCTCTGTGTGTGTTCGTGTTCAGGCTGCAGAGATGCTGAGTCTCCTCGTCGCCGTGTGGCTCCTCACGGGTCCCGTGTCTGCCTCGGAGAGTAAAGGTGAGCTCAGGTGAACTCTGGACGGAACCGGAAGCCCGAACTCCACGTCAGTGTCTGAGCTAACGTTAGCATATCATTGTTAGCTTGTGGTTAGCATGCATTGTCGTCAGTCTCACCTGCAGCAGGTGTCTCAGAGTTTGGCTTCAGCCCATGAATCATGTTGCACTGCACGTAGAGTGGTTATCTGACCTGAGCTGATCATGCTGTTCATGCTGTGTGCAGACAGAGCACTCAGGTTAATGTCTTCACCTTCTGCAGGCTCACACACTGTCAACACTCCCAGTGGGAGCTTCTTCATGTCCCTATGGCACAACAGGCTGTACCTGTACTCAGCTGCTGCTCTGCTCTTTGGCATCTGGTTCTCCCTGAAGGTGGCCCTGAAGAAGGTGAGTGCATCGTTCATCAGCTGATCTTTGTCAAAGTGAAACTTCAAGACCACCTGACCAACTCTGGGTTTTGTTTTTGTTTTCTATAGAAAAGCTTCTCCAAGGACGTCGGCTCGTTGGTCTTCAAAGCTGTGAAGAACAATGACAGGGATCCTGTGGTCCACGTGTCAGGAGTTAAAATCTTCTACGGGTCACAAACTGGAACAGCAAAGGTGCAGAGATCGTTTACTGGAAACTTACACATGCTCGCTCGATATAGTACATCATCATTGTTACGAGAATTTTTAAGGAAAACCCTTGAATAAGTAGGACTGGATTCAAAGTATCAAAGTTTAAGCTGAATTTATTATTCTTGTACAAGAAGGAGCGTTTAACAGTGCAACACACAAAAAGGGGTTACAGAGAAAAGGCTCCTCGAGGAGCTCTAACTTTTGGTTCTTCTACATTTTTCTTAAAATGGGCTGTCTCGGACACCTCCCTCACTGATGAGTCTGCTCAGCAATGAACATTATGGATCAAAATGACACTTCTCAGGCCTGTTTCTCACGTCCTTGTCTCTCCTTGTCCTTGAACTACTGATCTACAATTATCTGTCCCTGCCATCCTCAGTAAAACACAGTCCAAATAAGGGAAGTACACGAGACATGCAAAAACAGGAAACACACATTATATGAGTTAAAACATCTGAACCCCAGTATAAATCCAAATGTTTATAACATCTTTGAATTTCAGCAATTTCTCCACAACACAGAGGAGAAATAAAAATGTTTCATACAAATATAAAGACTTTTTGTGCAACACACAAAAAGGGGTTACAGAGAAAAGGCTCCTCGAGGAGCTCTAACTTTTGGTTCTTATACATTTTTCTTAAAATGGGCTGTCTCAGACACCTCCCTCACTGATGAGTCTGCTCTCAGGCCTGTTTCTCACGTCCTTGTCTCTCCTGTCCTTGAACTACTGATCTACAATCATCTCTCCCTGCCATCCTCAGTAAAACACAGTCCAAAATAAGGGAAGTACACGAGACATGCCAAAAACAGGAAACACACATTATATGAGTTAAAACATCTGAACCCCAGTATAAATCCTTTTATAACATCTTTGATTACACAGAGGAGAAATAAAAATGTTTCATACAAATATAAAGACTTTTTTGTGCAACACACAAAAAGGGGTTACAGAGAAAAGGCTCCTCGAGGAGCTCTAACTTTTGGTTCTTATACATTTTTTCAAAAAGGGGCTGTCTTGGACACCTCCCCACTGATACAGATAACATCATAACATTCTTTTAGTTGGTTTACTGCTCAGAAATTAGCACTATAATATATTTTATATCCACATGATACTCCCCTAGCCTGTCTCTCCTGTCCTTGTACTACTAATTTATAATTGTCAGCCTCAGTGAATCAGAGGCCAACTAAGGGAGGTATGCGAGACATGGACACACATCAGTAAAATTTAGATAAATTTGAACTCCCTTTTTGTTCAGTTTGTGCTTCCCATATAATCACAATATCCTAAATGTGCCCTCATGTTCAAAATACCGGGTGTGTTGGGTGTAATGCAACATAACAGTGTAACTTTACAACTATTTTGTGCAGCTGAAGCTTCATAACTTTGTGTGTTTGTGTGATAATGATTGACTAGTCCAAGACTAGACAATGCATAATATCATATCTATGCATCAACGGAGACTCTTCATTTGTTCAGGGTTTTGCAAAAGAGCTGTCGGAGGAGGTGATGACTCTGGGTTTACCAGCAGAGGTGATTGACATGAAAGACTACGACCCAGATGATCAACTTGCTGATGAGGTGAGACGCATCCAAAGAGAAGATGCTTTTTCCTCAATTAATAATAGACAGCAGAGACATATGGTCCTCAACTTAATGTCAGTTTCTATAAATAAGAAGCGAAACCGCTGCCAGCGTCAGCGCTGCTCCTCACTGAGTAACTCTTGAGTTTGAAATATTAATTAATTTGGCTATTAATCGTTGCCGCTCTGTTAAGATGATAAATATATTGTACAGGCTGCACTAAGAGTTGCTCTAGGGTGTTAATTAAATCTTTAAAATGTAACTTCAAGCACATAAGTCCTGGTAATGTGTACTTAAAGGCAAGGCTTAATTAGAGCAGAATGAATCAAAGTGAAATAAATCATTTTTATTTTTTATGAAAGCTTGACAATAATAACAGAACAGTAAGCCTCCAGGTCTGTAATATTCCAGCTCAGCCTTTCCTTCTTTATTTTACTGTCACAGAGGACAAATGTTCTCCACAAATCCTGAAAGATGGATTATTTTCATCAGTGTCCTGAGGCGCTGGGTAGTGTGCACTGAGGGATGAATAGAAGTTTGTTTGGCTGATACGCATCAGGACAGAAAACAGATATTTATTAAACAGGACAGTCATCCAGTTTTTAGTGACGGAAAATTTCCAGAAGAGAAATGACCGCAGGCATCAGTCGCTCCCTAGATGCTGCCAGTCCTCTGCAAACTGACTCACTGCACATCATCCATCCGTCAAGAAGATAATATTTGTGTGCACAAGTTAAAGTTGTCTGTTTATTTACTCGAGGTCGTGGATGTATACTTAAGATTTAATCTAGATAGATTTTCTGACATCTTTTGGATCCATTTTTAGTCTCGTAGGCGAGTTGGCAGAATCAGTCGTGTCACATAATTTCCACGAGTAATCATTTCTGAAAACATGCATATCAAAAACTTGTTCAAGGTTATTTTTGGTGTCTTCATTCTGCAGTCATTACATAATTTTGTTCCTCAAACCTAAATTAACATCAGTGTTTAATATTGTTGTGCAGAGTATCCAAAAACAAAGTCTTGGACCAGAAACCAACATTTAAAAATGTGTCCTCTCTTTGTGTTTAATGTTTTCCTTTCTCCTGTTGTGTTCTCTGTTCAGTGCACCAACCAGTCAGTGTGCGTGTTTCTTGTGGCCACCTACACTGACGGACAGCCCACAGAAAGCGCTGAGTGGTTCTGTAAGTGGTTGGAGGAGGCGTCCACTGACTTCAGATACGGGAAGACGTACCTCAAAGGCCTCAGATATGCAGTGTTTGGGCTTGGCAACTCTGTCTATGTTGGCCACTACAATACAGTAAGAAATATTAACTTCCACCAGGATAACTCTGCCTAATAATATGTCTTACAATCAGACAGATTGTTTAGATTTAACCCACTTTTGCTTTTGTTTGACCAGGTGGGCAAAAATGTGGACAAGTGGCTTTGGATGCTGAGCGGCAAGCGGATCATGACCAGGGGAGAGGGCGACTGCAACGTGGTGAAGAGCCGCCATGGCAGCGTCCAGGCGGACTTCCTAACCTGGAAGGGCAAGTTCATGAGCCGCCTTCAGGCTTTGGCCAAGGGTGAGAAAAAGAGCTGCAGTGGGAACTGTAAGTCTGGAGGCTCCTGTAAGAACAAAAAGACAGGCGGGCACGAGGAGAAGCAAGAGGAGACGGCTCCGCAGAATAACAGCTCTGAGGTAAAAACACAGTTTATATCAGTCACGTTGTTTTAATGCTGCACTGTGAACATTCTTACTTTTGTGTCAGTGGGTCGACTTAGGGATTAAAAAGACTCCTTCAAGTTTGCTGAACTTTGCTTTTTTTCAGCTTGGACGGCGACACGATTAAAACTTGTAAAATCCCAAACTGCTACGTCACAGGTCTGATAAACATATTTCAGTTCTACGTTTTGTCACTACCTGGCTCCAGAGCTGCTGTATCATTCATGAGACACATGACACGTTTGGCTTGCTCTCACACTGACAGTTTGCTGACTGTTTCCTCCTGATTGTACATGTCAGGTGGATGGAAACTGAAGACGTCAGCGAGTTGTCTGTCTGTATTATTCTGGCACAGAGAACCTGTCTGACGCTCCCCTGGTGTCGGCCTAAGGTTGTAATGATTTACAAAATTTACATTTTGATAAGATGCGTTTGAATGAAAATGTGCCTGAAAACATAGACAGCATTTGTATATTTAGTTTGAGCGGCTTCCCGGAAGCAAGAAATGCAGAACAAAAAGACACGAGCGTGTTCATCAGCTGTTTAATTCAGTCACCATGCATCAGCAGATACAGCCTTACTTCTGCACAGTGCACTGTTAGATCGACTTCCAGAATACAGAAAGTATGCAGGTGAAGACAGTGTAAGAGGAAGAAACTGGCTCAGGATTTCATCTTTCAACCTTACAAGGACACACGCAACATCACAGGACGCTGACGTGGATGTGATCATAATTATCAGTTGATTTAATCAATTAATTATCAACTTAATTTGGCAAATAATGTGATTAAATGTGAATATTTTCTGGTCCGTTGCCATGGTTTTGTGTGTATTCAGTTGTAAGCAAGGTGACACTGTCCATCATATATATATAT